>NC_142020.1:13855649-14063149 GCF_049901735.1 Notechis scutatus | reverse complement strand
CGCAACAACATGGTTAATATGTTGGGGGATGTATCCTTTTTTCCTCTCCCCTTCTCACTGAAGCCTGACCAGCATAGGAAAAAAAAAACCGAGTTGGCTTATGGAAACCTCATAATATCACTTATCCACTGAGCCAGCCACCTGATGACTGACAACTTGAATTTCAGCGTGAAATTGGCTGAGTAACTACTGGAACATTCATCCGTTTTTGACAGAAGTGGTCCAAATGACTTCAGGAGGCATGTGCCACCACAAATGTCCTGCAGTCAGCAACCTGGCTAGCAAAATGCCCAGAGGTGGAGACAGGAGGCATCCACATCATACAGGTAGTCCTTGACTTACAATCTTTTTCATTGATGGACCGTTCAAACTTACGACAGTGAAAAAAAAAGCAACTTACAACCGTTCTTTGCACCTAGGACCATCACATTTCCCGTGGGCCTCTTCAGAGCTGTCCACCAGGAAAGCTGTGGGAAGCGACTTCTCCTCAGGGAACCAAATGTCCAGCAGGGTGTAGAAGTCGCTGTCATCTGCTTTAAAGCAACATGGAGAGCGGAGATGTCCAACTTTGGCAACTGGAAGACTTGTGGACTTCATCTCCCAGAATTGAAGACTTGTGGACTTCAGCTCCCAGAATTGAAGACTTGCGGACTTCAGCTCTCAGAATTGAAGACTTGCGGACTTCAGCTCTCAGAATTGAAGACTTGCGGACTTCAACTCCCAGAATTGAAGACTTGCAGACTTCAGCTCTCAGAATTGAAGACTTGCGGACTTCAGCTCTCAGAATTGAAGACTTGCGGACTTCAACTCCCAGAATTGAAGACTTGCGGACTTCAGCTCTCAGAATTGAAGACTTGCGGACTTCAACTCCCAGAATTGAAGACTTGTGGACTTCAGCTCTCAGAATTGAAGACTTGTGGACTTCAACTCCCAGAATTGAAGACTTGCGGACTTCAGCTCTCAGAATTGAAGACTTGCGGACTTCAGCTCTCAGAATTGAAGACTTGAAGACTTCAGCTCTCAGAATTGAAGACTTGTGGACTTCAACTCCCAGAATTGAAGACTTGTGGACTTCAGCTCTCAGAATTGAAGACTTGTGGACTTCAACTCCCAGAATTGAAGACTTGTGGACTTCAACTCCCAGAATTGAAACCCTGTGCGCTTCGGCATTTAGTCCTGCCAACCAAATGACCACGGAGACATCTTCGGACAGCACTGACTCTTCAGTTTTGTAACGGAGATGAGCACCGCCCCCTAGAGCTGGAAATGAGTAGCACGGATGTGCGAGGGGAACCTTTACCTTTTACCTTAAGCCATGTAGGGCTTTAAACATTGCCTCCCGGGGTGGGCACCCAATATCTCACCAGATCAGCAGTGGTCCCATGTTTTGAGGTTTGGGGCCCTCAAAAGCCCTCTTGTGAGTACAATGCAAAACTTTTGACAGCACAAAGGACTTTTTTGTTCTCTTTTATGTTCTCTTTACAACATAAAGTTAATTCAGATGTTTTTCAGATGAGTTTCTAGTAGACTAAACACACTCATTTCATATATATATTTTTAAAAAAAACATCTATTTGGCAGAAGGTCCAAAATTATCCGCCATGCTTGCTTTGTGGATGTTGCAAGCTACACACAGACATAGATCAGTGGTGGTATTCAGCAGGTTCTGACCGGTTTTGGAGAACCGGTAGCGGAAATTTTGAGTAGTTCAGAGAACCTGCCAATCCCACCTCTGACTGGCCATGACCCCATCTATTCCCTCTGAGCCCCAGCTGAGGAGGTTAGTGGAGTGGGGAGGGAATGGGATTTTGCAGTATCCTTCCCCTGCCACACCCACCAAGCCATGCCTACCAAGGCACACCACACCCACCAAGTCACGCCCACAGAACCAGTAGTAAAAAGTTTTGACTCCCACCATTGGCGTAGATGCAGAAATAGATACACACAGAGAGAAAGACCAGTTGTGAAGGATGAATTTTCTTGTAAAGAAAAGTGCACAAACTAAGTGCAAACAGATTGATCAGGACTGAGAAGACCCCAGAATGAGATTCTTGGTGAAAGAAGACCTGACCGTAATCTGGGTCAAATAAGAATAACAGTGGGAAATGCACAGAAATGGCATTTTGCTCTCCTGGAATTCCAGAAACAACCATCAAATATTTATAGGCATATATGCCACATGCCCTATTTTAAATTTCAACCATAAATAATTTAGTAGCATTATGGGGTGGGTGGTGCGTGGAGGGGGCGGGGGGGAGTCTGAGGAATGAAACCAGAGGAAACCTCAAGGAGATGGCTTGAATTGGCGAAATTAAATTTGCTAGAAGCTGCTCCTAACACTCTCATTTTTCCTGCCTGACTTAAGAAGTCTGGATGAATGTTGTCCAATGGTGGCATCGAGGAAGATGCTGGGCCTCTGTCTGTCTTGGGCTTGTCTTCTTTCCTCTTGCCAATGCAATCTTAATCTGCATTTAAGTAAGTAGGGCTAAAACCCCAGAAACAGCAAAGACTTATGAGAGAATCTCCTGTGGTTAGTCCAGAGGTGGTATATTCAGCAGGTTCTGACCAGTTCTGGAGAACCGGTAGTAGAAATTTGGAGTAGTTCGGAGAACAGGCCAATACCCACTCTGATTGGCCCCGCCAACCCCATCTCTTCTCTGCCTCCCATTGAGTCCCAGCTGATCAGCTGGGTCTTCTTTGGTTGCCCTGCACAGGAGAACGGAGCTGGAAAGCAGGTTAGTGAGGTGGGGAGGGAATGGGGATTTTGCAGTATCCTTTCCCCTGCCACGCCCACAAAGCCACGCCCACAAAGCCACGCCCACAAAGCCACCACGCCCACAAAGCCACCAAACCATGCCCACAGAATGCCACACCCATCAAGCCACACTCACAGCTGATCGGCTGGGTCTTCTTTGGTTGCCCTGCACAGGAGAACGGAGCTGGAAAGCAGGTTAGTGGGGTGGGGAGGGAAATGGGGATTTTGCAGTATTCTTCCCCTGCCACGCCCACCAAGCCACGCCCACCAAGCCACACCACGCCCACCAAGCCACAACCACATAACTGGTAGTAAAGATGTTTGAATCCCACCACTGGGTTAGTCTAATCTCCTAAACAATCCTGTTTCCATTTCCTTGAAAGGAGGGAGTCAGAGAAAAGGAGAAATTGCATTTTAATGAAGCATTAATCACTGATTTTGAAGCAAAACCAAGTTGAAGCCAACTAACTAGTCCACTTTTTGTTACAAACTGGCTTTATCAAAACCTTTCTTCTAACTTTCTCCTAAATAATATACGCTCACAGTCGCTTTTTTCTTTCCCCCTCCCTCAAACTACCTGAAAAGCAATGTTGTCTCCTAAAATAATGAAATGGACTTTTAATGTAGTCCAAAAATGAAAGAAAATAGTGACCTCGTTTCTGGAGTAATAATTTTATATAACACATGGGGTGAAGAGAGAGAGAGAGAGAAAGGAAGAGAAAGAGGGAAGAGGAAGCAAAACGAATTAAATTATACATCTAACAAGCCTAAACACAAGTCTGCTCCCAGCAAACACAGTTCAGTTGTTCAAAGAGACAAACATTATTGAAAGCTTTCATCTCTTTAGAATTTGAAGCAGTCCATATGACTGTACAGAACTTATTTTTAAGAAACAGAAAAAATTAAGAGCAGCCAGTTGCTTTTTTGAGAGGCCAAGTATGAGAATGCAAAGGTCCCACCAAAGGTAAACAAAGTCAGTTCTCCAAGTTTTGTAACGCCTGAAGGAATCAGCAAGCAACATTTTGAGCCAAAGATGGTGAAGACTGTGAAGCAACTTGATGGAAAACATTTCAGTTCCAAATTGGATTCTATCTGTAGTGTATTTTGCAACCAATCTGCAGCACGTGGGGCCCTTAAGAACGGCTTCTAAAATCTTATCTATCTTTTCATTTAGCCAGAAGATGATCTGCAGGCTTTCAAAAACAGTCTTCACGCGTCTCGATGTTGTGCTTTGCTACCATATTCCCGATCAAGGGATATTTTGGCTCTGTGCAAGGAGCGTTTTTTTCCAAAGGCCTGGCGCATTTCTATTTTTATTGTTTGAAGTGTGATGACCCAAAGGGGCGTGGCACAAAGGCAACACAGTCACAAAAGTAAGAAGAGTCCCTTTAATACCTCCAACTTTGCCCCCAATGTCCAGTTACCTTCAGCTGGAGAAAATCTCTCCCAGGAACAGCCTTTAAGTGAAAGAAATTCAAACCGAAAACAAAGTACATACAAACTTCCCTCTGCCTTGCTCTACCTCCCCCCTGCTCTGCCCAGCCGGACTTTGCCCTTCCCCAGTTTCTTCCACAGTCACCAGAGCCACACTCCCACTCCCTGTCAGCACCAGGAACCCAGATAAGCCTCCACAATACCAGATAATTTACTATTTGCTCCCAACAACTTAGTGTGTGCAGCTTCTCTTTTTAAACACTGTGTTCCCAACTGCAGCTAATAAAGGGAATCAGGGCCCTTTCCTCCTCCCTAAGCCACGCAACCCACGTTGCTCTCTTCTCCGTTCCTTCCTGTGTGCCCTAGGATGAAGAGTGGGTGGCCTGGGTTTTCCTCTGAATTCCCTCTCCCTTGCTCTACCTCTTTCCTACTCTGCCCAGCCGGCCTTTGCTCTTCCCCAGTTTCTTCCACAGCCAACAGAGCCACACTCCCACTTCCTGTCAGCTGCTCAGCCTCCCCCTCAGAATCAGATTCTGACAGGGGCATGACAACTTACAGGAGTTGCGTATGTCTAGTTTAATGAGTCAAAGGAATAAGGGTAACATGACAGTAGTGTTCCAATATTTGAGGGGCTACCACAAAAAAGGAGGATCAACCTATTCTCCAAAACACCCAAAGGCAGGACAAGAAGCAAAAGATGGACACTAGTCAAGAAGGGAATCAATCTAAGGAGGAATTTCCTGACAATGAGAACAATTAATTAGTGGAACAGCTTGTCTTCAAAAATTGTGGGGATTCCAACACTGCAGGTTTTTAAGAAGAGATTGGACAACCATTTCCCTGTTGAGCAGAAGGTTGCACTAGAAGACCTTCAAAGTCCCTTCCAATTCTATTATTCTATTACTTTTTCTCCAACATCAAAACATCAATGCTTCTATGCCACTTCTTTGGAGTTCAGCTTACACTTCTACAAAGTGTCACAGTGAAAGCTATGGCCTGTACGATTTGGATCTTCATAGATCAGTGTTTCTCATTCTTGGCTTGATGCATTTATCCTCATGGCAGAATCTAGCTACTGTTTCAATATCTCCATTTGTCAAAAATCAGGTCACAGGAAGAAAACAGGAAGACTTCATTGTCTAAGAACATTTTGACCCGTAGCTATGGAACAGAAGCACCCATATGCCATAGTGGTTAGTTTCTGAATCTCTTCTAAACATGATCTCATCATCTTTCTGAGTACTGCTTGAAAGCAGCTGAGCTTCTTGTGCAATCGAGTTTTGCGAGATTTCTCACCCGATTGAAACAGCGGAATCGTTTTGCTAATCCGTGCCAAGTTTTGGAATGAGATGCCTTTCTATTTTAAGATCCAACAGGTTGGCACGGCATGAATTGTGACATCAACATTGCTCAATGTTCAGCTCTTAAGCCCTTGTGTCTTGAGCATTGGTGATCAGAACAGTTAAGAAGCATTGAAATGGGGAGAGAATTGACAGCAGCTGCTGTGCTACAGTTCATTGTGGCTTTCTCACTTCAGTGACTGCTGTTCTTTTGACAAAGAATTAACCAACCCCCAAGAGGATGTCCGGATTATGAATTTATTTTATTTATTTATTTATTTGATTTGTCAATCGCTTACAAAATAATAGGTATAAGTATGTACATAGTTATGAATACATGAAATGGGTACATATAAGAAAAATAAAAGAAACAATAGGACAGGGATGATAGGCAGGTTGGTGCACTTATGCACGCCCCTACAGACCTCTTAGGAAAGGGGTGAGGTCAATAGTAGATAGTCTAAGGTTAAAGTTTTTGGGGTTTGGGGAAGAAACTACAGAGTCGGGTAGAGTATTCCAGACATTGACCACTCTGTTGCTGAAGTCGTATTTCCTGCAATCAAGTTTGGTGCAGTTTACCTTGAGTTTGTATCTATTGTGTGCTCTTGTGTTGTTATGGTTGAAACTGAAGTATTCATTGACATGTAAGTCATTGCAATGTATGGCTTTATATACCATACTTAGATCAGATCGAAGACAGCATAATTCAAGGTTTTCTAGGCCTAGAATTTCAAGTCTGGTGGCATAAGGTATTCTACAATGAGTAGAAGAGTGGACTTTCTAATGTTGGAACGTCAGGTTTAATTTACGCACTGTTGATGGCTTCAGAGTGTGACAGGCCACCTCATTTGGGCCAGATCCTTAGAACATAGAATAACAGAGGTGGAAGGGAATTTAGGGGTCTTTTAGTCCAGCCACCTGCTCAAGTCGGACACCCTTGAAGTCTTCTGATCCTCATCCCAAAAATGGGCTTCGGAATCTTAATTTAGCCTCTGAGTTGTTCATGCCTGCAGTAGCTCCTTCTAAGACACCCGTGTCATCACAAAATATTTTTTTATTATCTGAATGTTTTATGACACAAATAAGATTGTCTCTTCATTTCCTCTCTTTCTGTTACATTTCTCATGCTGATTTTACTTAGTGTCTTCAGCTGGCATAACTATCTCCCAAGAATTGTGGGAACTTGATAACTAAAATCAATTTAAAACAAAAATATTTCTCAACATGAAAAATTTATGGCCCGGGAATGTGCTGTTTCAAAACAAGAGGCATCGAAGTGCAGAATATCAATTGAGTTTCTGGTTTTTTTTTCTTCTTCTCCTGCCTCCTTTCTTTATCCCACAGATTATGGAGATGTCAAATAGTAAATTCTAAAGATCTGTTTGAATCTCATGACATAAAGAGACGAGAACCTTATAAACCAGAGCTGCATTTCAGCTGTCGTATTGATTTTGATGGGGGATAGATGAAAATTGCTATGCAATGAAAGATATTGGAAGTCAATTCCCTTTTGGCCTGTTATTTAGCAGGAAAAAGCCTGCAAGGGACAGCTTCACACACACACACACACACACACACACACACACACACACACACACACTTGCAAAGCTGCTGCTTAAAATTGGCCACACATTCCTAATGTAGTTGGTATTTTTCCCAGGTGATTGGAAAGCCAGGTTGCTTTTGAGCTTGCCTGCTTTGGATAGTTGCATAGCACCTGCTGAGGTTAGATTTAATGTGCCACTGAATCGTGACAAATTGTTGTGGCAGTGTCTGTAGATCTTGGCTGATCCTGAGGGGTAGGGAGTAGACTCCAGCCCTGAGGATATGCTCTCTAGAAGAATAAAGCAATCAAGGGGGCTGGGAATGCTGGGAGAACATCCATAGAAGTGTCGGTATGGGGCGAGGGGCATCTCTTAAGATAATGACAGGTGGCAGGATGTGATAAAGCATCACGCCCAGCTTGAAACAAGGAGAAACAGAGAGAATTTTCCCATTCCAACTCTTCAGGTGTTGCTCGAGTTAGAACCAAAGTTGGTCTCGTGAACGAAGGTAAATATAATGTGTCCCAGGATAATGTTGCAGGAGCCAATCTGAGTCAGTCACTAGGACCAAAAGTTTATTCTTCCAAGGAAACAATTAAAGACTTGATAGGCAGTCATCAAAACCCCAGTTAACAACAAAAAAGATACATACAGCCAAGAATCATATAAATACAATCCATAGGACATCCCAGTGCATATATTCTGGAGAGAGAAGAGTGAGAGGGGATGGAGGGGAGAGAAAGGGGAGGGAAAGGGAGGGAGGGAGGGAGGGAGGGAGAGGGAGGGGGAGGGAGAGAGAGAGAGAGAGAGACCTTGGGAATGGACTCCAGCACAAGCCAAAAGCTTGGAAGATAAACCTTTGGTCCCGACTCAAATTGGATCCTGTAAAAATGGAATTTTATTATTCAGTTTTTCAGTTTTGAGACATAGCCTCCCAAACTTGTCTCTCTCTCTCTTTTAAACTTATCTAGTTGACAAATTTAGATACCGCCCATCTCATTCTCATAGACACTGTGTACGGTAAGGTGGATGAATATTTCTTGGAGATTGAGTTCCATGGGTCTCAGAAGATGGTCTTCAAAGTGAATTTCAGTTCCTGGTGACTTTCCTCCATGCTCTTCCTTGGCATCTTCACAAACGTTGTTGGCTCAAGCCTCCAACCAGGATGTCGTTTCAACTTCCCTGTTTTAGCCAACAGTCCTGAGATTGTCATGTCATTCCTCCATCCAAATATTAACACGTTCAAAGTCCAGCTATGACCAGCCAAAGTCATTAGAGCAACATTGTAATGGTTTCTCTTCCCTCTGTGGTCTTTGTCTGTTGAAGGCAATGAGAGTTCGGTTGCCAATCCAATCAACTTTATTGGATTCCCAATCCCAGATATTTTTTATTCTGAAGCAAATTTGTGGGGGGGGGGAGGGGGGGAGGAGTAAAGACCAGCTCTCACTCCTGAAGGTTATCCATTCATTTGTAACTGGAATGGAATTCCAATTCACTCTTTAGATAGCTGGATTCACACAACTTACTAAGCCAAACTGTGGCAAGGTAAAATCAGTACAATTCAGCAAACTATGGGTAAGTTTACCAACCATTGGCTGCTCTTTAATCCCCTTATACTGAAGAATTCAATGGAAATACAGGCAGTTCTCGACTTATGACTACAACTGAGCCCAACATTTCTGTTGTTAAACGAGACATTTGTTAGGTGAGTTTTGACCGATTTTATGACTTTTTTTTTTTGCCAGATTTGTTAGGCAAATCACTGCAGTTGTAAAGTTAGTAACCCGGTTGTTAAGTGAATCTGGCTTCCCCGTGGACTTTCCTGGTCGGAAGGACACAAAAGGGAATTGCGTGACCCTGGGATACATCCACGGTCGTAAATATGAACCAGTCAACTAAGCTTCTGCATTTTGATCACGTGAAGTGTGGAAAAACACTCCACAGATCCCATTTTTCAGCCCCGTTGTAACTTCTGAACGGTCACTAAATGAACTGCTGTAAGTCTAGGAGTACCTGTAGCTGGTCTACAGGTGTGAAATGTTGAAGTTATGGTAGATATTTGCTTTCAAATTGTAAGTCAATGACTACTTGTACCGAAGGATTCGATGAGAATATCTCCATAATAGTAAGAGGAAAAGAAAAGAAAAAAAGAACTCAGGTGAAGTTACCTTTAATTTTTACCTCAAAGAAGAAGGAAACTATTTAACGGTGAATCCCATTTCTTCTGGCAGGACTCTCCATCAAAAAACACAGTAGCAATATTTCTAAAGAAAACTTATCAGCTCCCATTGATGGATGCATCAGTGTTCGCAAGCATTCCCGGCCTTTGTTCGATGAACAATAGACTTCATCAGTCATACGGATCAATATTGTCTGAAGACTGTCTTAACCAAAGCAGGGTCATTTGTCCTTGCTATTCTGGCCAGTCCTCACTTAATTCTCCAATGCATGCTTTCCTTCTGCATTAAATCAGCGCACAATAAAGAAGGGATATTTGAGTCTTCCAGAACCTGGCAGAGAATTTGTAAGCCAATCAAAGTTGTATCCTTTGGTCAGATATTCATGAGCGGTTTTGACCCATAGCTGAGTTCCAGGACTCTTTGTCAAATGGTTGATCAGTCTCTTCTTTAAAAACTCCAGTGATTGGAGCACCCACAACTTCTTGAGGCGAGTTGTTCCACTGGTTAATTATTCTTACTGTTAGGAACTTTCTCCTTGTTGTAGGTTGCTTCTCTCCTTGATTACTTTCCATCCGTTGCTTCTTGTCCTGCCTTCGGATGCTTTGGAGAAGAGGTTGACTCCATCTTCTTTGTGGGAACCCCTCGAATACTGGAAAACTATTATTGTATCACCTCTAGTCCTTCTTTTCTCTAGACTGGGCATACTCTCCTTAAAAGCCTGCAGTGATGGAGCATCCACAACTTCAGGAGGCAAGTTGTCCCACTGGTTAATTGTTCTTACTGTGAGGAAGTTTCTTTCTCCTTAATTCCTTGGTTGGTTTCCATCCATTGCTTCTTGTCCTGCCTTCAGGTGTTTTGGAGAAGAAATTGACCCTCTCTTCTTTGTGGCAATTATTGGAACATAATGAAGAGATAGGGCCAAATTAAAAAAAAAAAATAGACAGTCTGAAAAGAGATGATGAAATGAGATTTGGAAGAGGTCAGATATACTGCCACGTCCACTATCCAGACTTTTTAAAAAATTCTTTCTTATTTGGGGTATAATTTTTTGCATCTCTTTCTAAATTGTGGATCCATACAGATATGGATGGGGCAAGTATAGAAGCCATGGAAGAGTGGCAAATGCAAGGTTTTCCCAATTGTACACAGAATCTTTATATTATAAACATTATATCATTAAAAAGGGGGTTTTTTTTAAATATAATTTTACTCATGTATTCAGGGGTGGGATTCTCCCAGTTCGTATCTATTCGCTAGAACCGGTTGTTAACATTCTAAGCAGTTCGGAGAACCGGTTGTTAGAAGAAATTACTGGCCTAGTCCTGTAAGGAAGGCAGGAAGGAAACATTCTGGTGTTGCTTACAGAAACTGCCTCTCTGTTAACCCTTATTACATTCTTGGCAGGACTAGACTTCCTGTCTCAGGAACGTCTCTGGAGTTTTTTTCCCCCTCCTTTGCTGGTTCTTTGCTTGTGTGGAGTGACCATTCAAAGTTACAATGGCACTGAAAAAAGTGACTTATGACCCTTTTTCACACTTACGACTGTTGCAGCATCCCCACAGTCACGAGAGGCCAGGCGAGGAGATGTGTGCCTAGATGTGAGTGATATTGAGTTGGCCACACCCAGCCAATAACATGACCACCAAGCCATGTCTACCCAGTCACATGACCACCAAGCCACGCCCACCACCTAAGCCACGCCCACAGAACCGGTTGTTAAAAATTTTGAATCTCACCCCTGCATGTATTACATACTGAAATTGCCCCCAGGTACTCGCAGTGATATAATCCGTGCTTTCTACAAGTTAGACCATCTGTGCCAAGGAATAAGCTACTAAAAAGAAGGAATAAGTGTGTTTCTTTTCAACCAAGGGCATGGCACAGCTAAAAACGTTAATGGGGGCTTTGGGATTCTCCCAGCAGTATCCCCAGCTATGATCTTTAATGTTCTCCTTCTCCTTGGTGTCATTTACTTTAACATGGCTGCAGCTGCTAACAACCTCGGCTTTATTCCCTTTTCCCCCCCTCAAGTAGCAGGAGAGGGAGAGAAAATCAAGGGCTGCTTTGAGCCTCTGAGAAAAAGCAGGCTCCGTGCTTGGTCAGGAGGTCTATTGTTAGCGGGTGCACATACATACCACAATAGAGAGAGACACATGCAGAAAGAGGCTTTAAGCATTAGTCTTTTTAGGGAGGGAGGGAGGAAGAAGGAAGGAAGGAAGGAAGGGACAGAGGGAGAGAAGGAAGGAAGGGACAGCGGGAAGGAGGGAAGGAGGAAGAAGGAAGGGAGGGAGGGTGGGACAGAGGGAGGGAGGGAAGGAGGGAGGGAGGGAAAGAAGGAAGGAAGGGACAGAGAGAGGAAAGGAGGGAGGGAGGGAAAGAAGGAAGGAAGGGACACCTGGAGGGAGGGAGGGAAGGAGGAAGAAGGAAGGTAGGGACAGAGGGAGAGAAGGAAGGAAGGGACAGCGGGAGGGAGGAAGGAGGAAGAAGGAAGGGAGGAGGGTGGGACAGAGGGAGGGAGGAAGGGAGGGACAGAGGGAGGGAAGGAGGGGAGGGAGGGAGGGAAGGAAGGAAGGAAGGGACAGAGGGAGGGAAGGAAGGAAGGGACAGAGAGGGGAAGGAGGGTGGGAGGAAAGAAGGAAGGAAGGGACACCCGGAGGGAGGGAGGGAAGGAGGAAGAAGGGAGGAAAGAGGGAGAGAAGGAAGGAGGGAGGGAGGGAAAGAAGGAAGGAAGGACAGTGGGAGGGAGGGAGGAAGAAGGAAGGGAGGGAGGGACAGAGAGAGAGGAAGGAGGGAGGGAGGGAAAGAAGGAAGGAAGGGACACCTGGAGGGAGGGAGGGAAGGAGGAAGAAGGAAGGGGACAGAGAGAGGAGGGAGGGAAAGAAAGAAGGAAGGGACACCGGGAGGGAGGGAGGGAAGGAGGAAGAAGGGAGAGAGGGAGGGACAGAGGTAGAGAAGGAAGGAGGGAGGGAGGGAAAGAAGGAAGGAAGGGACAGTGGGAGGGAGGGAGGAAGAAGGAAGGGAGGGAGGGACAGAGGGAGGGAAGGAGGGAGGGAGGGAAGGAAGGACAAATCCTTAAAACCTCATCCCTAAAAGCTGTTGTTACTAAGGAAACAAAACAGGCACTCCTTTTTCATCGATCTTGGATAGTTTTATGGGCCACCCTTAATCATATCCCAATGGGTGTTTTTTGTTTATTTATCTAGAGTAGATGGAAACAAATCAAAGAGAGAACCAACCTAAAACCAGGGAGAAACTTCCTAACGGGGAGAACAATTAACCAGCGGAACGGCTCACTTCCAGAAGTTGTGGGTGCTCCATCACGGGAGGTTTTCAATAAGAAATTGGACCACCATTTGTCTGAAATGGTATAGGGTCTCCTGCTTGAGCAGGGGGTTGGACTAGAAGACCTCCAAGGTCCCTTCCACCCCTATTCTGATTATTCTGATTCTTTCTTTTGGCAATTGGGCCCACCGTACTTGCTCATGTCATCAATCCATCTTGCTTTAGGTTATTCTGTTACATGTTGCCCACCTCACGGTGGCAGCAATTCTAGGCAGCTTACAAGATGATTAAAAGGTTTGGGGGCGGGGGGAAAGAGATTATACAGAATGATGAAAATGAAGAGGATTGAATAAGGAAAGAAGTGATTGCACCATGCCCATTTCTCAAGGGTCCTTTAGCACGGCCAAAATAATCTCCCATTGTTAACATCCTTAATATTTTCCTTTCCAGCCTCATTTCTGAGCTCGCCCGAGCCAGGGGCTGAAGATGCAGAATTTATTTTTATTATATTTCCCCCCCCCATTTCTATGACCTATTTCTTCTTCGTAGTTCTGCGGCCTTCCTCCCTCCCACCTCCTCTCCAACAGCTCTCCGTCATTCTCCATTACAAGCATCATCATTTTTTTTTCTTCCATGCAGCTCCTGGTTTAAAACACAGATTGTTCTCATGAATGAAAATACCCCCACGCTTCCCGCTTGGTTTGTTCCTGGGTGGAATGAATGCATTTGCATCGGTTTGATCCATACAGGGGTGGGGATGTGTGTAAATCTCAGCCTTCTCCAGCCCTTCACTGAGGGGGTGTGGTGGTGGTGTTAATAGGCTTCTTGCAGATCACATTCATAATCCTCGAATTATGACAACAACAGAGTCCAACGTTTCCGTTTGCTGAGCAACACCGTTGTTAAAGTGAATTTTTTTTTTTTTTTGCCCCATTTCATGATCTTTCTTGCTCCGGTTTGCATTTGCAAAGGACCAGCTCTGTCTGCAAGAAACGTAAATCCTTCTGTTTCCCACTGTCCAGTCAGATTGGAAGCCTCTTCTTGGGATGAGGAGCAAAATGTCTTCAAAGAAAAAGCATAAAGTCCTGTTGCGGGGAGAGAGAGAGAGATAGAGAGAGATAGAGAGAGATAGAGATAGAGATAGAGATAGAGATAGATAGATAGATAGATAGAAGAGAGAGAAAAGATAGATAGATAGATAGATAGATAGATAGATAGATAGAGAGAGAGAGAGAGAGAGAGAGAAGAGAGAGAACGACGTTGGGACTTCTTTTCCGGGTGGGCTTCAAAATTTTAGCAATGGGTTCTCTTCCTGGTTGCTGGTGGGAGCGCCCATGGTGGGCGTGGCCTAGTCAGCCTCCTGCACCACACGAGCGGGTGGGGGGGCATTTTTGCCCTCCCCGGGCTCCGGAGGTTTTTTTTCGAGCCTCCTTCGCGTACTGTCGGGAAGGAGCCTCAGGGAATCCATTGCTAACTCTAGCTTCCCGCCATCTTTAGGGCCTCTCCAAACCCATGAAGACAGTGTTGACTGCGAATCTTTCCCAGGCCTTTAATAGACATGTGGGATTAGTGCCCAGAGGAAGACCTAAATCCCTCTGGAAACTAATTAACGGCGGGTCCGATTGGAAAGCATTTCAAAGTTTTTTATTTTATTTGTTTACTCTGGTTCTCCAGTAAGCCACAGCCTGTCTTCCTATCTTCAGAATAAAGGATTATTATGGGGGTTTGAAAGCTGGAAGGCAGAGAACGGATCAGCAGATACAACAGGACATTTTTTTCAGTTAAAAATATGGTAACCTAAACTGCCACTGACAGGTCCCAGCAATTTACCCAACGTAAGTTGGGTGGAAGACAGAGAGTAAAGGGGAAAGGGAAAGACGTGGGTTTGGAGTTTGCACTTTCGCTTGTCTTATTCAATCATTTTTTTCAGTTAAAAATATGGTAACCTAAACTGCCACTGACAGGTCCTGCAATTTACCCAACGTAAGCCAGGATTGGCACGGTACTGAGTTTGATAAGCCCGAGCACTGGTTCAGACAGTTCATCATTTGGGAACAATATGTTTCAGAATATAAAGCCTGCACTGGTGTTGTATTTTCTTTGTTATTGGTTAATAATAATGAGTGAAATGACGTTGCTGCTTATGAGGTTGATGGCTAGATTAACAATCAGATGAACGCCTTTTAAGCTCAGTGTTTTGTAAGCTTTCAGAAGGAAGGAAAGGAAAGGAAAGGAAAGGAAAGGAAAGGAAAGGGAAGGGAAGGGAAGGGAAGGGAAGGGAAGGAAGGGAAGGGAAGGGAAGGGAAGGGAAGGGAAGGAAAGGAAAGGAAAGGAAAGGAAAGGAAAGGAAAGGAAAGGAAAGGAAAGGAAAGGAAAGGAAAGGAAGGGAGGAAGGAAAATGAGATTACTCTGGAGTAATCATATCATTAAGATATTGGACGACTAGCAGGCATGGATTAGAATAATGCAAATAGCACTACCTAGCAACCAACCAAGAGAAAATCTGAGCACTTTGTTGACATCTATTGGTCATCCAGAACATTGCAGCCCAGACCTGAAAGCCCCAATATTTTGATGAATGCTTTGTTCTCGTTCTACAGAATTAAGCTGTTTGAATGGAGGGAAATTCTCTCTCTCTCTTTCTCTCTCTCTCTCTCTTCCTCTCTTTCAAAAAGATGGACATCTGGAAGCCATAAGTGTGTTCTCTTGGGTAACATTATTCTTCTGAAGATATCGGCCTGTCTTCCTGCAGATTGTGCATAATCCTTCTCATTTAATGGTAGCTCCATTTCAGTGATGCAGAAAATTAATTAGTGCATTTTATTTTCACACTTCATGGAGCTACACATCATGGCAAAACTGAGAGAAAAGGAAGGAAAAGCCAACTTCACAAATGAATAGACTCCAAATTTGCTTCTCCCCAAAATACTTTCAAAGTCAGAATAATGCCAGCAGCTTGTCGCTGGTAAAATAATTGGAGTAAGGGGTTAGGGGAAGTTTCAGAGCTGTTAATGTACTATGGTCTTAGAGGAGATTGAATGCTTACAAGCCCAATGTAAACATTCATTCAGCTTTTTTATGGTCTATTGTTGATTCTCCTTTCCATCAGGGTGTCCAGATCCCTTCTGATCCCAGTTGCATGAGTAGTTAAGTTCAGAAAGTGAGGTCCTTGGTGCTCTTTGAACTTGGTTTTGTTCCTGTAGTTCAAGGGTCTTCAAACTTGACTTCAACTCCCAGAATTCCTGAGCTAACATGACTGGAGGAGGAATTCTGGGAGTTTGTCCACAAGTCTTAAAGCTGTCAAGTTTGAAGATCCCTGCTGTAGATGTTTCATTACCAGACTAGGTAATATTACCCGTGCACTGCCTAGTTTGATAATGAAACAACTCCAAAAACAATCAAACTCAGAGAGCATCAAGGACCCCACAATCCTTCTCCTTCTCCTCCTTCCCCTCTCTCTCCCCCTCCTCCCAAACCCCACAGCCTTCTGGTGCTGATGAAGTTATCTAGTCGGGTCATGAAATGCTTTCAAGAAAACCACCAAGCTCTATGCAACAACTACAGTAGTATTCAGCCAGTAGATGACAGTATTTACAAGTTTGGATCTATGGTATATACTCTATGCTCTTTTGTTCTAAGTAGAGTTTCCTGTTTCTGGTTACAGTTATATAGGTAGTTGAGCAGGAAAGCACATGGTGACTGTTTGCTCTGTGTGGTGCTTTACATAAACAGAATTTCTAACAATGATTCAGTACATGCTATATTTGGTCACTCGGAGTGAAACAATTTTTAGTCTCTAATGGAACTTATTTTTCTTCTTTATGTGGCCAAAACTGCCTGGAGAAGTGCCTGCAGTTTTCTTGGCAAGATTTTTTCAGAAGTGGGTTTGTCATTGCCTCCTTCCTAGGGCTGAGAGAAAGGAATTAGCCCAAGGTCACCCAATTGGCTTTCGCACATAAGACAAAACTAGAACTCATATCTCACAGCTTCTAGCTTGATGCCTTAGTTTGTAACCAAACTGGCTCTCATAATGAATTTAGGTGCTTCCAGAGAGAAAGTATAGAGTTACAATCTTAAAGAGCTAAAGTGTGTGTTCTGTGCAGCATCTGTCTCTCTCTCTCTCTTTCTCGTTCTCTCTCTCTCTCTCCTTTTTATCTCAGTCTCTCTCTCTATTTTTCTCTCTCTCATTATTTCTTTACTACCTTCTCTTTCAGTCCTTCTCTCTCTGCCTCTCTGTCTCTTTGTCCCTCCCCCCTTCCATCTTTCTAACATCACAAAGTGTCCCTGTAGCACAGGGAGAAAAGAATGACTAAAAGGTATAAGGTTTAGACTTTTTTTTAAAAAAAAATGCCAAAACTTTAGGCCATTATTGGTTTTTGCAAATCACAGGTCAGTGTGACTTTCGAGAGAAAGGTCTAATTGCTTTTAAGAGTTAATTGGAGTTATTAGCAGCTGTGTGTGACATGCTGTTTTTCCACCACAGCACAACTGTTTGTTAGAATTACACCGATCTGTAGGGTTAGATATGCAGAAACGGCATTATTTTGGAGCACAAAAAGATTTATAAACCCACCATTACCTGTACAGCACTTTAAAGTCCCTGGAAAGCTTACAAAGGTAGATAAGAGCGAGCCTGGGATTAGCTCAAAATTTTGCTGCCTGTCCCATACGAAATATTAGAAGCCTGAACTTTGCAGATCTGTGTTTTGCCCAAAAGAGGCACTGGGTCTTATGGTTTGTTATCTGAGCCAGGGGATGAAAGCAAGGAATCGGGGGCTTGGATAGCCCCTTTCCCATCTAATGCAGGTTATGATTAAAAGGCGTTAGCTTTCATAAAATGTGTTAGTCAGAAACATTGCTGTCAGATGCCTGATTTACTTATTTATTTGCTACCCTAGATGAACGCAGCTCTCTTTCTACCATGTCTGTGATGAAAGCCATTGGGTTTCCTTTGATGAAGAAAATCTTGAATGCGGAATATGGAAGACTGTCTCGAGAGTTTTCGTCTGAATCTTTTGCTCAAGCCTGAAGATCTGAAGATTGAAGGTTATCGCTTCACTCAAGGCTCCCTTTAGAGTATAGATTTGAGGGAGAGAGGGAAGAGAGGGGAGGGGAGTCGGGAAGGAAGGAAAGATGGATAGAAAGGAAGATGAAGGGAAGGGAAGATGGAAGATGGAAGGGATGGAAGAGAAAGGAGGGGAAGGGAGGGAAGGAAGGAAGGAGGAGTCGGGAAGGAAGGAAAGATGGATAGAAAGGAAGATGAAGGGAAGGGAAGATGGAAGATGGAAGGGATGGAAGAGAAGGAGGGAAAGAGGGAAGGAAGGAAGGAAGGAAGGAGGAGTCGGGAAGGAAGGAAAGATGGATAGAAGGAAAGATGAAGGGAAGGGAAGATGGAAGATGGAAGGGATGGAAGAGAAAGGAGGGGAAGGGAGGGAAGGAAGGAAGGAAGGAGGAGTCGGGAAGGAAGGAAGATGGATAGGAAAGATGAAGGGAAGGGAAGATGGAAGATGGAAGGGAGGGAGAAAGAAAGGGAAGGAAGGAAGGAGGAGTCAGGGAAGGAAGGAAAGATGGGTGGAAGGGAAGGGATTGGAGGAGGAAAGAAGGAAGGAAGAAGAGGGGGAAGGAAGGAAAGATGGATAGAAGGAAAGATGAAGGGAAGGGAAAATGGAAGGTGGAAGGGATGGAGGAGAAAGGAGAGGGGAAGGGAGGGAGGGAAGGGAGGAAGGAGGAGTCGGGAAGGAAGGAAAGATGGATAGAAAGGAAGATGAAGGGAAGGGAAGATGGAAGATGGAAGGGATGGAAGAGAAAGGAGGGGAAGGGAGGGAAGGAAGGAAGGAAGGAGGAGTCGGGAAGGAAGGAAGATGGATAGAAGGAAAGATGAAGGGAAAGGAAGATGGAAGATGGAAGGGAGGGAGAAAGAAAGGGAAGGAAGGAAGGAAGGAGGAGTCAGGGAAGGAAGGAAAGATGGGTGGAAGGGAAGGGATTGGAGGAGGAAAGAAGGAAGGAAGGAAGGAGAGAGGGGAAGGAAGGAAAGATGGATAGAAGGAAAGATGAAGGGAAGGGAAAATGGAAGGTGGAAGGGATGGAGGAGAAAGGAGAGGGAAGGGAGGGAGGGAAGGGAGGAAGGAGGAGTCAAGAAAGGAAGGAAAGATGGATAGATGGGAAAGGAAGGGAAGGGATGGAGAGGATTGGAGGGGGAAGGAAAGAAGGAAGGAAGGAAGGAAGGAAGGAAGGAAGGAAGGAAGGAAGGAAGGAAGGAAGGAAAGAAGTAAGTAGATTTATCAAAAGCTTTAAGTTAGCCAGTGTGGGTCATTCCCAGGAGATATCTTCTTAACTTTGAAAGAAATATAATATAACATATTTCAGGGCAATCTTATTTGGGAAGGGGGCTCCCTTTGAGATTTTTACCCATTGTCTCAAATGACAAAGAAAGTCATTAATAATACAAAGACACCCCCCATAGAGTCTAGATAAGAAAAATTATTTGGAGCCAGTCTGGTCCTGGGGAGGGGGAAAGCCTCAACGATAATTTCGGAACAAGACATAGTGAGAACTCCTAAATGAGATGATGGGCACCGTGCCTAACTTATTAAGGGCCTCCCAAGGGGGTTGTCCCCTGTAATTAATGAAGAACATTAATCTATCAGGGAGACGATGATAGGCCAGAAGATAGAAATAATTATAAGGAGAAAGTTTTTTTCCCCCCCTCTTCCTGCCAGAGAAAACATTCAACTTACAGGGATAATTGCCCTGGGATTTAACCTTATTGGTTGCCCAGGAGATTACAAGCCACCAAGGGTCTACGCAAGAACTTCAGTAAGAAAAGATCAAGCTATATATTCTGCTTATGCAGGCCATCCTTGACTTACAGACACAATCAAGCCTGAAATTTAAGTTGCTAGGTGAGACGTGTATTGAGTTTTGCCCTGTTTTTATAAACTTTCTTGTGAGTCCTCCTGATAAGCGAATCCAACATCCCCACTCATATTTCTCATCCGCTGGGAAGATCCCCAATGTCTCCTGCTTGAGCAGGGGGTTGGACTAGAACACCTCCAAGGTCCCTTCCAACTGTGTTATCCTCCTCCTCCTCCTCCTCCTCCTCCCTCCCTCCCCAGATGAAGAGAGCAAAACAATAAATGGTAACAAACAAGCAAACAATGCAGTACCGATGGGTTGCGTTGCATGCCGAGGAACCATTTTGATGTTAGACTGCACAGCCGTTTGTTCAGAATGATATAGGGACCCCTGCTCAAGCAGAGGGTTGGGCTAGAAGGCCTCTGAGGTCCCTTCCATTCACAGCAGCTATGAAAACCAGAAGTCTGGTTCAGTGGTGGGTTTCAAAAAGTTTTCCTACCAGTTTGGTGTGAGCACGTGCTTTGTGCCAGTGGTGGGATTCAAATAATTTTACCACTGGTTCGGTGGGCGTGGCTTGGTGGGTGCGCTTTGTGCATGTGCACCAGGGGTGGGACTCTCCCAGTTCGCACCTATTCGCTAGAACCGGTTGTTAACATTCTAAGCAGTTCGGAGAACCGGTTGTTAGAAGAAATTCCTGGCCTAATCCTGTAAGGAAGGCAGGAAGGAAACATTCTGGTGTTGCTTACAGAAACTGCCTCTCCGTTAACCCTTATTACATTCTTGGCAGGACTAGACTTCCTGTCTCAGGAACTTCTCTGGAGTTTTTTTCCCCTCCTTTGCTGGTACTTTGCTTGTGTGGAGTGACCATTGAAAAAAGTGACTTATGACCATTTTTCACACTTATGACTGTTGCAGCATCCCCACAGTTACGAGAGGCCAGGCGAGGAGATGCGTGCCTCGATGTGAGTGATGTTGAGTTGGCCACGGCCAGCCAGTCACATGACATGACCCAGTCACATGACCACCAAGCCATGCTCACCAACTAAGCCATACCCACAGAACTGGTTGTTAAAAAATTTGAATCCCACCCCTGATGTGCACCCACTTTGCATGTACATGTACGCCAAATGCGCACTTTACACGGGTGCAGAGGCATTCCCATCCACCTCCTGCAAGCCTGCCCTCTTCCGGTCGCTTCAGCAGCTGCCGCGCGGCACTCTGGTGTGCCGTGCAAAGCAGCTGTGCTTCAAAAGCAGGGGATAACGGTGAGTATGAAAGCCCAGCCGGGCGGGTGGGCCCAGCAGCCGATCGTCGGAGTGAAACGGTTCGGTCTTCGCTGCTCATTGGTGCTACTGGCTCGGTAGAACGGGGCCAAACCGGTATAATACCGCCACTGCTTTGCGCATACGCAGCGTTTGCAACTCACCTTCTGCTGCAAGCCCTGTGTGTAAGACAGCTGACACACAGCTATTGGCTGTGCTGCACAAAGCAGCTGAGGTTGGAAAGCAGGAAATAAAAGTCAGCATAGAGCCAGGGCAGCAGCCGATCGTCGGAGGAAACTGGTTTGCTCACAGGTGATCGTTGGAAATACTGGTTTGCTCACAGATGATTGTCAGAGCTACCAATTCGGCCGAACTGGTAGAATACCCCATCGCTGGTCTGATTGAATTTCACCATCTGCATGTGGTCAGTTGCCCCTGGAGAGACGGGACTGAGTGACAAAAGGATCGACAGACAGATCTGAAGTGGGTGGGGAAGAAACGTGGGCCAAAGGAAAAGGCACCAAGGAAAAAAGAATGAAAAGAAGAAAAAAGCCTCTCTCTTTTTTTAAAAAAAATAATAATAATAATCAAAGATGCCCAAATAGGACGGAAGGCGAGAAGAGGAGGAATAACAAGATAAACACCAGTTAAAAAGAAAAAGAAAACGGTTCTCTTCGTCTAGATGGATTTGAAACAGAATTTTCAAAGATGTTGTATCGCTTTGTTTTGAACAGGGAGAGATCCCTCCAGGTTTGCAAAATATCTGCGCACTTGGAAAGCGATGGAAGGCTTCTCTCGCGGAGGCGATCTGAGGGCCATGTTAAGTACGGCTGGTACAAGGAGTAAGTGATGGAAACGCTGCTGGCACAATAAATACGAAGAATGGTCGTAAGGGATGGTAATCAGGTCCAGCCTTACTGGGGTAATGAGGCTGGGGTCTCTGGCTGGAAGGATGACAAAGGTTTCGTGGCTCTTGAATGCTAACCTGTGGGATCCTTGGTGGCCTCTGATCTGGGTTGTTTTCTGGCAGACGTTTCATTACCCAATTAGGTAACACCATCAGTGCTAGAAAGGGGGGGGGGGGAGGAGAAAGAGAAAAAGACTGTGGAGTCCTTAATGCTCTCTGAGCTTGGCAGATGTTTCATTACCCAACTAAGTAACACCATTGGTTCTAGAAGGGGGTGGGGTTTGCTCCGGTGGTGGGATTCAATTTTTTTTTTTACTACCGGTTCTGTGGGCGTGGCTTGTTGGGCGTGGCAGGGGAAGGATACTGCAAAATCCCCATTTCCCTCCACACCCCACTAACCTGCTTTCCAGCTCCGTTCTCCTGTGCAGGGCAACCAAAGGAGACCCAGCCGATCAGCTGGGGCTCAATGGGAGGCAGAGAAGAGATGGGGTTGGCGGGGCCAGTCAGAGGCGGCATTGGCCGGTTCTCCGAACTACTCAAAATTTCTGCTACCGGTTCTCCAGAACTGGTCAGAACTGGCTGAATACCACCTCTGGTTTGCTCCCTGTTTATATACTGCAGCTTGCCTGCCATTTTGGGGATAGATTTTTCTCATTACTCATTTCTTCCTCCTCCTCCTTCTCCCTCCCTCCCTCTTTTCTTTCTCATTCTTCTTAAACTCATCTCCTCTTCCTCCTTCTCCTCCTCTCCTTCTTCCTGTTCTTTTTCACCTCCTTCTTCAAAACAAGCATTTTTCCTTATTGGAAAGGACTGTTTTTTTTTAACTGTGGCACGATACCATCTGTTTCATCCTAATATATAAATTGTTAATATTATCTCTAATCTTGTGGTGGAATATAATTAATAGTTTTAGAAAAATTCTGTCAGGATTTATGATCTAACCTTCCATTTTCAACTTGCCTGATAAAGTTATAAATATCATTTCATGCTTAATGGAATTATGTAAATAGGCCAATTAAAAGTTACAGTAGTTCTATTTGATCCTTTTTCTATCTCATCTCACCCCTCCCTCTTTCTGGTTCATGCACATAGAACAGTCTATTATGGGCCATGGTGGGTTTGGTGTTTGTGATTCATTTTCTCGTGGAAAGTCATGTATAAGCCATCCCATTAAGTCATAATATGGTTTATTGGTTGCACACATAGTATCATATTAGAATACAGCAATTGTGTTTTGATAATTCAGCACACTGCATGAAGCCATCCATGAAGAAATGTAATGTAAACCCCTTCTGTACACCCTCTTGGAAATGTAATTCATAAATAGACAAATATTTTTCCTGGTATAATAGGTATTATGGAGGAGGAGGGGGAGGAGGAGGAGGAGGAGGAGGAGGAGGAGGAGGAGGAGGAGGAGGAGGAGGAGGAGGAGAAGGAGGAGGAGGAGGAGGAGGCATCCTAGGCTGCATGAATAGAACATCAAAATCAAGAAAACTAACTTTATATATATACAAAACTTACTTTTATATATACACGACCCCCAAAAGTTCTATATATATATGCGTAGGACTGATAAAAAGACATCTAAAAAAATATCTGGACATTCCTATCTAGTTAGGAATCTGTTAAAATCACAGTTAGACCTGTGATTTTACTAAGAGTTTTAGGCGCTCAGGAAATCCCATTTATGGAAAGGTTGCCATGATCCTGAAGAAAACAAAGTTTGGTCCATTCAAACTTAATTATCGACTACTCCCACTGCTCCAGTAATTATCCATTTTTGCTAGATAGGTTGGATCTCAAATATAGCGCATCTCAGAAATACCACGGGCAATTATTTAATGATGAAATAAGTGCTGATTAGGTACCCTTAAAGCTATTATTTTCCTTGATGGAATATTTCTGCAGCCTCTGAAGAAATAAAGAGTAATTTGCTTCTCATCAACCCAGCTACTTTCTGCTGTTTTGGAACATAATATGCAACTAATAAGAGGTTTGAGAAAGGGGAAGGAAGGAACGACTGCAAAGGGAGAAATGATCAGCCTAGGAGCCTCTGCGGAAAAAAAAAACTTATCCTTTTGTAGGATAAGTTCGCTTCTTGTCGAAATCACGTTGGATTTGGTCAACCTTTGGAAAGGTTGCAGGACTATGCACAGAAATATGTGGGATGAGTTTGGTGGCTTCTTAATTTTGTTTTTTTGTCCACGTTGACTTGCCTGAGAAGATTTGATTGACCCCACTGGAAAATATAGCATGCATCAACCAATAAGGCTCTCCCCCAAAGCAGTTATATCTTTAAAAGGTTAGAGGAAAGCCAGTAACAAACAGGTCCCATCTGATTTCCAACCAAGGATCCCCAGGGTTATCCCACAATTAGATTGCAAATGGTGTTGTGATGTTTTCTGTCTTTGGCGCAGTATGAGTTGAGCCTTAAGAAGAGTGTAGACAGTCCCTTATCTGAAATAGTACAGGTTCTCCTGTTTGAGCAGGGGGCTGGAATAGAAGACCTTCAAAGTCCCTTCCGGCTCATCCATTCTATTGTTTGGCTGAGCCACTTAACGTTGAACAATGGAAGCACAATGGTGATAAAGAAAGAAAAGGAATTTCGAAAGTAACTTTTCAGCCTGGAGTTGGAAGCTCTGGGGAATTACTTTGATCTTCTTTTTCTTCCAGATACATTTCCTCGGAAGGGTGCAAAAGTAACTTGTTTCTGCACCCTTGAGTAATGGAAACTGATAGGTTATTTGCTGGATATTGAGTACAACAGACAGAGTAATAGGCTGTACGAGCAACGATTTCAGAGGCAGGAGCTTTGAACAAAAAGTTGGGAAGCGGCTTTTCAGCCACAAGCTGTCAAAGAGATAAGGGAACATATGATAGGGGAAGGAGGACTTTAGCAATCAGAAAAGGGGAGGAGGAGGAGGAGGAGGAATAGAATAGGGGAAAGAGAAGAAGTGAGAGAGGAAGGGGAAGGAGGGAGGAGGAGGAGGAAGAGGAGGAGGAGGAGAAGGTAAACTGTACTCATATGCCATTTTTACCGATGGACTATAAATACAGTAATAACTAAGTTACTAAAGAGGATGTCATAGCAACCCTGGTGGTGACAGGTCAGGAAAAATAACAGCATTTGACAGAAAGAGAGCTATTCTCTGACTAGTTCTGGATGAACGAAATCTTTGGCATTATCGCTCAAACTCCTTCAGAGATGAAATATTGGCTTCAGATATTGAACTGTTGACTCCGTTCAGATCAAGCTTAGATGAAACACTTCAGTGGCCCTCACTTTTTAACCTGAGTGAATTGCATTAAGAATGTATGCCCTGTATTTAGAGATGAATTTAGGACAATGTCTTATCTTGAAAAAGTCCACTATACTCTCTTTTGTTAATGGCCGTAGTGGATTGTAGTCTGGAGTCCCAGGACAGAAGGGCTGTTTCTCAGAGGATGTGGAGCAACCAACACCCATATGAGCAGCAATTAACCTCAAGAATAACACTAAACCAACAATCAAATAAACAAAGTCCCAATCAAGGAACCACAAAAAGACAAGAAAACTAATAGTAAGCAACAGCCTAATCAAGAAACCACCAAGAGCAACCCTGACAGTGCAAACAATAAGACCAAACCTCACTCTCTTCTACAGTAGCACTGATGATGTTATCTAGCTGGCTAATAAAATGTCTGTATAAGAAAACCACCAAGCTCAGAGACCATCCCACAGTTCTCCTCCTCCTCCTCCTCCTCCTTTCTCCACTCTACAAACTTCACTTCCTTCTAGCACGGATGATGTTACCAAGTAGGGTCATAAAACATCTGCAAGAAAACAGCCAAGCTCAGAGAGCACCAAGGTCCCCACAGTTCAACCCTGAGCTACAAAGATTCTCTTCAATGGAATATCAGGCGGGCAGGAAGAAGGCAAAGACAAACCCTCCCTAGCAGTTCACAGAGTATATCTATAGTTATGCAAATTTGTGCTTTACTCTGGCAAGATTCTGTCTGCAGTCTTTGGAGATTCTCAGTCATCCAACTCATGGTTGTTCCAAAGGTGCTTTTTTCCCCCCAAAAGGCAACTGGACTTTCTTGTTTTTTTTCCTTGAAAATTTCATCCAAGAAGCTTTTTCATTTCTGGGACAAGAAGCGAAATGTCTTCAAGGAAAAAGAACAAGGAAGTCCAGCTGCCTTTTGAAAAATAATTATTGGGACATTCTGTTTGTAGATGAACAACAATAAAGAACCTACTCAAAAGTAACTCCATGGGTCATCCTTGGTTTGTGGGGTAGATAAGGCAAAAGGTTTACATGTGAGCTAAACAGAAGTCAAGATTCATGGTTCTTTCTAGTGGACAAATATGGATATTGATCTTTTCACCATTTTTCACCATGCCAGTAAATACTCTCCGCTTCAGAAATTGGACTTTCAGGAGCCAAACCATCTTTCTTAAGCCTTGACTTGTAACCTCAGCAAGAGAGAAAATAACCTTTATCGAACATTATTTCACAGGTGAAATAGAATTACAGAATTGCAGTCTTAATATCAATGGGCCCCTTCCCCAATTATTTATATTTGTCTTCCAATTTTCTGCACCTGGAATCCTTCAACAGGTTTCAGGCAGAAGATGCATTTCTGAAAACTAGAAATACCGTAGCCTTGTTTTGTTGAGAATAATATTAATAATAATTGCATTTGCATTCTTTCTCTCAGTGGAGGGTAGGAAATGTTTTATCGAAAAGGTCATCCGAGGATTCTGAACTTTTAACATTTTGTAATGCAATTTGTTAAAATGACAGCACATGGTAAGTTTTTAGCATGTTGAGAGCAAGTTCATTTTCTTTATTTGTGTCTTTGATATAACATCATTGCCAGTTGAGAAGAGAAGGCATTGTTATATTAATCATTGTGTGCCGAACATATATTTTTCTTTTCTGAAAAGGAATTTACTTTTAATGGAACCTGGGTCACAGGAGAGCAATTACGCTAGACAGAAAGGATGATATGGAATTATTTAAAATACAAATTCAGGTCAGCCTCTTTTACTTATCTAATTTATCAACAGTTTTGGGCTAGCAGCTTCAGTAATTGTATTAGCATAATACCTAGGTATGTAATTGCTTTCCAGTTTCCTTCATTTTAATCTCATTGTCAGCCTGTTAACTTAGTGCAAAAGTTCATATTTGTGGCTGCTTGAAGATGGGAAAATATGTATATATATCTATCTCCTATTTTAGGAGCCAATGAATTGTTTCCACATTTCTTTAAAACTATGCATTAGAAGTCCTTAGAAATTTAGTCAAGCAGAAGGGGGGGGGGGCATCCTCAGGTGAAAACTTTCCTAATCTTTTCAGTTTGCTGTGAATACACTATTTTAGTTAAAGGTCCCAAGTATGTAAATTCATGTGTAACAGCCTTAGGGTTTATCTACATTTTGGCAAGCAAGGATGAATGTGAAATATGTTTTATCAGCATGCCAAGGTGAATACAAGTAGTCCTTGGTCATTTAGTGATTGTTCAAATTTACAATGTCACTGACAAAAGGGACTTATGACTATTTTTTCACACTTATAACTATTGCAGCATCCCCTTGGTCATTTGACCAAAATCTGGATGCTTGGCAACAGGTTTGGGTTTACGGCATTCAACGTAAAAAAATGCATGAAGAAAACTAGACGAAGAGAAAGATACATTGGCGGAAGTTCTAAACAAAATACTCCCAACATTTGCATTTGCAACCAAATATCTTAGCAAGGTGACCAATCACAACTTGTCTAAATACCCTGTTTCCCTGAAAATAAGACCAGGTCTTATATTAATTTTTGCTCCAAAAGATGCATTAGGGCTTATTTTCCTGTTAGGTCTTTTTTTTTCGGGGAAATACAGTTCCAAATGCATCCATCTGGCCGACAATCTTAACTGGGATTATTTTCGGGGTGGGCCTTATATTATCAGCATCCTGAAAAGCCATGCTAGGGCTTATTTTCCAGGTGGGTCTTATTTTCAGAGAAACCAGGTATAAGAGATGGGTGGATTCACTCTCAAGATTTGCAGAAGAGGTTATAGATTGCTTGAAAAAGAGGGTTTTTTTTTAAAGCATTAAACGTGACTTTCAAGAGATGCTTTCCTTCTCGTCTTCATCTGCTTTCTTGGATAGGTTCAAATGTTCTACCAGCATGTCAATTTTAAGAGCAACGTAGGCTGGAAAATATCCATCTTAGTATCTCAAAAGTGCTTTTTTTTTTTTTTTTTTCAAAAGGCAACTGGGCTATTTTTATTCTCGAGGAAGAAAACATTTCATTTGTCATCCAAGAAGCATCATCATTTCTTAGATGAGAAGTGAAACATCTTCACTTTTTGAAAGAAAGCATCTTTGAGATAACCATGACCTGGATGACTGAGAATCTCCATGGACATCCAGCTTAGTGGTTGTTAATCAATTCTTGTGACGGCACAACAGGAGAAAAATCTTGTTGGAGAAAGCTTAGTCTAAAAATTTAACAGTCTTAGCTTGAGATTCAGGACTGGAGACTTAACAGAGATGAAAACGGATGAAGATTCCATACGCAATTTTCTCCAACCTGGGTACCTTCCAAATTTGTGAACTTCAGCTCCCAGAATTCCCCACCGCGGTTTTGTTGCAAGGAATTCTGGGAGCTATTGTCCATTCGATTCGTAGTGATTCACAAACTGAGAGGTGAAGCGATAATACATATACATTTGTTTAAATAAAAGAATTAAGGAGGAACTGAACAAGTTCAGCGCAAGGCACACAATCCAGCAATTGGGGACGGCTGCATCGGTTCGGACATTCAAATGAGAATTTGGGAAGTTTCCCTTACAAAGAGAACTACAGTTCTCTCCTTGAGTCTTTCTGAAGGTGACAGATCAATTTGGGCTGATGGGTTTTCGGCACTTAAGAGCAGCTTTTAAAATTTTAATAATCAGTTTAAAGGGCTTGTCATTGAAATAGGTTTGCACAGTTGCTGTCAGGGTACTTAACAACACGGCTTAAGTACATTTTAATTCTTGGATTCCAGCCAAAGAAATAATAACATCTGCAAAATGCAAACTTGAATATTACTGAAATTTAGCCTTTTTAAACAGCTGTATTAGTAGAGAAAGCGTGGGGAAGAATAGCCGATCCTGATTAAAATTATTTTTCTTCCAAAGAGCAGCCGAAACACAAGTTGGTTAAATCATAAGGAATAACCCAATGGGAACTGAATAACTTTGAAAGGAAAATAAAATATTCTAGGATTCAGTTCTTCTTCATGTCCCCCCAAAAATCTGATTTGCTATTGCATAGAATTCTGGGAACTAAAGTCCATCTTGTCCAGGGATAACTCTGGAAAAGTTGGTGATGGCCAGAAGGTGCTTCTAGTAAATTACTGAAAGCATCCAAAGATACTTCAACGAAAATCCACCACTTGCAAAAAGAAAGGAAGGAAGGAAGGAAGGAAGGAAGGAAGGAAGGAAGGAAGGAAGGAAGGAAGGAAGGAAGGAAGGAAGGAAGGAAGGAAGGAAGGAAGGCGTCCTTTTCCTCTTTTTGCAAGATTGATGGACACTCAAAGGCAGGGGTGCCCAACCTTGCCAATTTTAAGATGTGCGATCTTCAACTCCCAGAATTTCTCAGCCAGCCATGCTTTAAGACTTGTGGACTTGGTCCACAAGTCTTAAAGTTGACAAGGTTGGATATCCCTTTAGAAAGGCACATGAAGATATTCCTCTCGTCCACCACTAGTGAAAGGAGCATCTTTTGATAGAAGAACCTCATTGAAGGCAATCTTCAATGACTTTGACACTTTGACTTTGCAGGACCAAGGAGCTGATCAGGGTCAACTCCCATGGCCTCACGCAGCCCTCATAAGAGTAACTCACTTGTGGCTGTGCACATTGACAACATTCATTGCCTACCTTATGACATCGCACCTTCAAATCAGCTCAGGGCTTAAAGCCCTCCACCACCTGGCCCTCCAAAACCACAATCCACAACCTGGGTGAGATTCAATTTCTCCAAAGCCTATCATCTTTCCATTTTGTTGCTTTGTCATTTTCTCCATCTCTTAATCCAGTATATTTTCTGCATAACACTCCCTCTCGTTCTGTCTGCTTCCTACCACCTCCCTGTTCTGACTGTAAACCTTGCTTGGGAAATAATTTTCTTCTAACGGGGTAGAATTGAGATTCTCAGCTGGTATAAATCTGTCTGTCTGTCTGTCTGTCTGTCTGTCTGTCTGTCTGTCTCTCTCTCTCTCTCTCTCTCTCTCTATGTATCTATTATCTATCTATCTATCTATCTATCTATCTATCTATCTATCTATCTATCTATCTATCTATCTATCTATCTATCTATCTATCATCTATCTATCATCCATCTATCTGGTATAAATCTCTATCTATCTATCTGTCTGTCTGTCTTTGTTAACTTAGTAGCAAATTACTCTTTGAATCATGGCCTGGGGCACTCATATTTAATGCTTTGACATTCACAACGAACGAGTAGAAGCCATGTATCAATTACTATACAATTACTATAGCAGCTGAATTGCTGCTGGATGCAAATATATGTGGCAAGACACTCCCCCCCACCTTTTCTCTTTCCTTCTTTTTAATTTAAAAAAAAAAAACCTTCCAGAGAAGGGGTAAAAAGATATTTGGAATGAGCTGAGAGGTTGGCATGGCATGGTGTGCTTTACAAAGTGCCTCTGGAAAGAAAACAAGTCGACGTGCCAGGTAAATTAAGTGTTTAGTCCTCGTCGTGTTTTTTTTTTCCAATCAGCTTCTGCTGAATGAAATATTCTGCGAGACACATATTGGTCCTTACTCCCTTTTTAAAATAAAATACACACAGAAGAAAGGAACAAGGGAATTGAGAATTTCGTTCCCACCAACATCTTGTGTAATTTGCAAAGGCAAATACAAACAGAATTAGAAATTACCTATTTCTTTTGCCCAAGCTGCCATGTAGGTCCAAAGTGACTTTTTAAATACTGCACTAAGCAACACTAGAGGTGACATGAGGGCAGCCTTCCAATGTTTGAGGGGCTGCCACAAAGAAGAGAGGGTCAACCAATTCTCCAAAGCACCGGAAGGCAGGACAAGAAGCAATGGGTGGAAACTACCAATCAAAGAAAGAAGCAACCTATTGGACCACGTGACTGATTGTTTTGAGAAAGCAGAAAAGCATTTACTTTTAATTGGGTGAGGACCACAGGAGTTTTCAGAGTTGGTTTTCACCAGATCTGTGCCAGAGCTGTTATTTAGCAAGTTCTGAGCAGTTCTGGAGAACCGGTAAAGGAAATTTTGAGTAGTTCAGAGAATCGGCAAATATCGCCTCTGACGGGCCCCACCAACCCCATCTCTTCTCTGCCTCCCATTGAATTCCAGCTGATCGGCTGGGTCTCCTTTGGTTGCCCTGCACTGGAGAACAGAGCTGGAAAGCAGGTTAGTAGGGTGGGGAGGGAATGGGATTTTGCAGTATATCCTTCCCCCTGGAGTGGGGTGGGAATGGGGATTTTGCAGTAACTTTCCCCGGCCATGCCCACCAAGCCAAGCCACACATCCACAGAACCGGTAGTAAAAAAAAATTGAATCCCACCACTGATCTGTGCCATTATGATATATTCAATAAAGCTATGCTCTGAGGAATCTACTGGCCTTGGAATTTTGCTTGATATGGATTTTTTTACTTTGGAACCCTGACATTAAACCAACTCGCCCAAATTCCAACAACACTGACAATTGGTTTGCAAATCACCATCAGAGCAGTGATGATGTTACCTAGTTCGGTAATGAAACATCTGCAAGCAAAGCTGCCAAGCGGAGAGACCACCAAGGACTTCACATTGGGGTGCCTGAATGAAGCATGGTCTCTCTCACCTTGGTGCATCTCTACAAATGTAACATCATCAAGGGGATATTTCCACTGGTGTACAAAAGAAAGTTGACCAACAAGAATTCAGATCCCGGTCCATATTGGCCAGCACAAGGACCTTGAACTTGGTTTGTTAGCCAGCGGGCAAGTGGGGTCAGGCAGAAAACTCTTGGCTGTGTGCAGGTGTGTATATGTCTCTCTCTGTGTTTGTGTCTCTGTATCTCTGTGCATGTATATATGGTTGGTGTTTTTAAGAACGGCTGTCTTATCAATTCAGTAATATTTGCTTTAATATTTATTGGTTTATTTAAACTGTCGCATGCCAGTGAGTCACTTTTTATGAGATGGTTAGATACATTTGTGAAATAAGTAAAATATTCTTCCCCAACTACTTATCTCTTTTTTGGGGTCTAAGCTAAACTCCTTAAAACAGCCTTTCATGCATACGTTAATTACAGATCAGCCTATAGAGATGTTTAGCCACAATTATTCGCTCATTCAAAGCAAATTTAGTTTTAAAAGTCTGCGAGTTTGGGATGGGTTTATCCTTGCCAGACAAAATAACTATGACGGGATATTCTAGCCTCTGGATTATGGCGATAACACTGCAAAAATGCCATTTACATTTTCCTTTTTTCACGGTGTCACAAAGCTACGCATGCAAGGAAATTAAAATTCAAAACTTAATTGGATTTTTATACTCCTTTTAAACAGGTAATGTTGTTTCTCTCTCTCTCCCTCTCTCTCTTTCTCTTGCATTGCTTCCCAACGTGAGGATTTAATTTGGCTTTGTTGAAGGGTTAGTGGAACTTGTGGAACCAAATGCTTCATTTAACTCCATTAAGAATCTATCCTGCCCTGCTCTTTTGGAGTGTGTATATATATATATATTTAGCTTTCTTACAATGTGCTCCAGTTCTGATAATTTAATTCCCAGGGGCTTATATTTCCAACACAGACAATTCAACTGGAAGAGAGGGTGAATAAAGGAGAAAATTAAGAGAAGCTTGCTTTTATGGTTGTTTTTTTTTAAAGATAGCAACATGTAAAAAAAGAGTTCATTGATGTTTTCTCCTGGTTCGTGTGTTGTAAGTCATAGCACCAAGTTCAATTTCACTGAATTTCTCAGTTGTGTGACTCTACCAAGCCCACCCAAACTAGAGTGGTATAAAAACTTGCAAAAACTCTATTACTTTTGTTTATTTTATTTTTTATGAAAGACGGTGCCTGCGTTGTGATTTTTATACTTTGAGAGCTGGCTGTACATATAATCTAGCCAAACCAGGTGGCAGTGAAGTGAGGTGAAAGAAATGCTGGATGCCTCAGTTGTTTAGCATTACCTCAGGCTCTCAAGAATGGAAACTCCTGTTGTGAACGATGAAATCATTTCTCCGGTACACCCTGCAGATTAAATAACAAAAATAGGTTGGCCCTTGACCTTTCGAAGTGGATGCGTTTCGGGGCTCTGCGTTCTGAGAGTGGAAGAAGTGAGCTAACTGCTTATTTCTTCCAAGTAGCGATATGTAGGGGGTTTAGGAACACACACACACACACACACACACACACCAAGTAAAGGCCCAGGATGTGTTGTGTATCCATGAATGGGCCGGGTGGAAGCCATGGTTGAATTGCACAAACACAGTGGTGCTTCTGTTTGGTAAAGGAAGATCTGGAGAAGTTTACATTTTTCATCGAAAGGAAGCAAAGTGAAGTCAATGGGGAAAGGATGTAATACCCTTCGTGCTCTCTGAGTTTGGTGGTTGTCTTGTCGACGTTTCATTACCCAACTAGGTAACATCATCAGTGCACTGACAATCAAATCAGTGGAACGGCTTGCCTCCAGAAACTGTGGGTGGTTCCATGAGTGGAGGTTTTTAAGAAGAGACTGGACAACCGTTTGTCTCAAATGGTGTAGGGCCTCCTCCTTGAGCAGGGCGGGGTTGGACTAGAAGACCTCCAAGGTCCCTCCCAACTCTGTTATTTTACTATTTACTATTTATTTGTCAAGCAATTATAAGATAACAGGTATAAGTATAAACATAGTTATGAATACATGAAATGGATACATATACGAAAAATAAAAAGAAACAATAGGACAGGGACGGTAGGCACGTTGGTGTGCTTATGCACGACCTCTTAGGAAAGGGGTGAGGTCAATAGTAGACAGTCTAAGGTTAAAGTCTTTAGGGTTTGGGGAAGAAACCACAGAGTCGGGTAGAGTATTCCAGACATTGACCACTCTGTTGCTGAAGTCGTATTTCCTGCAATCAAATTTGGTGCGATGAACCTTGAGTTTGTATCTATTGTGTGCTCTTGTATTATTATGGTTGAAGCTGAAGTATTCATTGACAGGTAGGACATTGCAATGTATAATTTTATGTACTATACTTAGATTGGACCGAAGGTGGTGTAGTTCTAGGTTTTCTAGGTCTAGAATTTCAAGTCTGGTGGCATAAGGTATTCTGCAACAAGTAGAGGAGTGGACAACTCTTCTTGTGAAATATTTCTGGAGTTTCTCAACTGGGTTAATATCAGATACGTAATGTGGGTTCCAGACTGATGAGTTGTATTCAAGTATAGGTCTAGCAAATGTTTTGTATGCTCTAGTTAGAAGAGTGATATTACCAAAGAAAAAGCTACGTAGGATTAGGTTAACAACTCTTAATGCCTTTTTGGCTATGTAGTTACTATCCACCATAACTGTGTTTTCTTCTGTTCAATCATGTCCAATTCTGGACAAGTCCCTGCAGTTGTCTTGGCAAGGTTATTCAGACATGGTTTGCCATTGTCTCCTGCCTGGGGCTGAGAGAAAATGACTGGCCCAAGACCACCCAGCCAGCTTAATGCCCAAGATGGCATTAAGATCTCATGTTCTCCAGGTTTCTAGCCTGATGCTTTAATCGCTACTCCGCATTGCCTCTGGTTATATGACTATAATCTCGATTAAATTGCCCCCGAAGAAAGGAACAAGCGAAGTTCAAGGTCTCCTCTGGAATTGGAGTTGATTTCATCGAGGTCTGGAAGTTTTCACTAAGGTGGGGGGGATGCCTCCAGCTCCTCTGGTGTAATAATAGAAGAAACCTATTCAAGAGCCAGTAATGAGAGGAACCATTAAAAAAAAACAACCCGCTTGCTTTGATGGATGTCTTCGTGAGACTTATCCTGCAAATAAACAAGGGGTTCAGATGGTTTCCTCGCTGGCCTTAAAGTAAAAAAAAAAACACACACACACACGTGACAACTCCCTCCCATCAATTGATTCTGAGAGCCGATTAAATCCAACCAACGTGGTCTTGATGCATTAGGAGAAAACATAAATTAATTCAATCGCAGAATCCCTTCAATGTTTCTGGGTAGGAGTGGGGCAGGGGTGGGCTGCTCGGGGTTTGGGAGAGATCCCCTAGCTAAGGTTCTGTGCGGTTTGGAGAAGCCCCCAAATCCCACGCCTGGCTGGCCCCGCCCACCCTACCCTACCCTTCCCAGGAGTCCCCAAATGGCCCATTTTGGATGCAGGTATGTGTAGGGTACACACGGAGGCTTGGGGAGGGTGAAAAATGGGCCTCCCGGAAGTTTGGGCCCATTTCCGACCTCCAGACAGCCTCCGGAGCCCGGGGAAGGGCAAAAACGCCCCCCTCCCTGCTGTGGTGCAGGAGGCCAACTAGGCCACACCCACCCAGCAATTTTTGAAGCCCGCCCCTGGTATAAACGGGTATCACAAAACGTAACTTTTTTTTCCTGAATGGTTGAACTGTCTTCTTGTACAAATCAGTACACAGAGGCGAGAAAAGCCCTTGAAAATGTGTGTCTTTGCCCTTAGAAACATTTCAATTCCCACCACTGAGGGCGAAACCCCACACATTTGTCTCTCTGCAAATTCAGCTACAGGGTGTTGTGTTAGCTGCCCTTTGCAAAGAGCTGGCGGAAACCTCATTAACTTGTTACTCTACCAGATTAACCTGTTAAATAAAAACCAGTTAGCATCACCAGGGTGTCATGTAAAAATCCGAAAGCTGAAGTTCAAAAGACAACACATTTTGACAACTCAAGCAGCCAAGTCTAAATTCATAGGTCCTTTTGTTAAATAATAATAATAATAATAATAATAATAATAATAATAATAATAATAATAATAATGATAATGATAATGATAATGATAATGATAATGATAGTAATAATGATAGTAATGATAGCAATTATTATTATTATTATTATTATTATTATTATTATTATTATTATTATTATTATTATTATTATTATGGTTCACCTACAAAGCTGTTTCTGTATCATAGCAACTGTGGTTTCTCAGGGCTTTAATTTTTTTTTGACCCTTTCAAAGTTCCCCGCTGTCTGTGTTTAAAATTATCTATTTCCCACTTTTTTGTGTGTCATGTCACACAAAGCTTCTCCAAATGTTGTCGTGCAGCCCTTTAATTAAAAGGAAAAGTACAAAATGAATGTATTAGGCAAGAGCGCCTGCCGAAAGCAAGACGTAAATATGGCATTAGCAACAAATATACAGAAATAATATACAGTAGAAGAAAACATGTAGAAAAATGCATGTATATTTTCCTTTTTTAAAAAAAGAAAGAAAGAAAGAAAAACTCTAGTCTTGGGAAAACAGCATGGACTCAGTTTCAGATTTTTTTTAAAAAAAAACAAACACCAGATATAGAAGGGGGGGGAATTAGAATAAGCCAGATGTTTCTGCCTCAGCAGGAGGTTGGATTAGAGGACCTCCAACGTCCCTTCCAACTCTATTATTCTCTTTACTCCTAACTTCCTGGTTTATGACCTCCTTTAAACAGCTTGTAGCTTATTTTTCATTCTTAGCCAAAGAAAATTTCAAATAAACATTGTTCCTCAACCTCAATTTGGTTCTATTTCTCCAAGCTTGTGGATTGTCCAACCACAAGAATATTTGAGGGTCTGCTACAGAGAGGAGGAAGAGGTCAAGCTATTTTCTAAAGCACCCAAAGGCCGGAGAAGGAATAATGGATGGAAACTGATCAAGGAGAGATTCAACCTGGAAATAAGGAGAAACTTTCTGGCAGGGAGAACCATCAACCAACAGAACAGAAGTTGCCTTCAGAAGTTGTGGGAGCTTCATCCCTGGAAGCTTTCAAGAAGAGACTGGACTGCCATTGGTCAGAAATGGTGTAGGGTCTCCTTCTTGGGCAGGGGGCTGGACTAGATGACCTACAAGGTATTCTTATTGATTGCCTTCTCTTGTATGCAGACAGTATTGTTAATCTAATATTCTGAAACCTGAAAAAACGTGGGTAAATTCATTGAACAGAATTTTTCCAGGTTGAGAGAAACCTGTCCTTGATGGATCAACCTTAGCTGTTCAGAGGAAGGCATTTTGATATCATCCTTTCTTAACTCTATTCCACTTTTAAAATGGTGTCTTCGTTTTTGTTTCCCCAGCTCGAGGCCAAAAAGAAAAAAGAAAAATGCAAACTCACATATTTCCCTATCGATCTGTAGGAATGGGAGGGATCCCCTGAACTGGAAGAGAGAACATATAGATCGGGCTTACATTGCTTAATGAGACGGAAGACTCTGACGGATTTCAGCCGAGTGGAAATATTCCTACATTTGCAAAGTAATTTTAAAGTCGTGTCCAGTTCTCCTTGGGGCTCACCCAACCTGTCGTCCCCTGCATTGCCCTGGGTTTTAAATGCGAGCTGTTAGGATGTATAATCCGCAGGGAGTGAAATTTATATTTGTAATTTTGGTGGTGATTAATAAACAAACAAACAAAAGAGGACCTTCAAGGTTGGATGAATGGGATGGCGAAAGTTCCTTCTCCCACCCCATCCCCACTGTTGAATCAATGGGCTTGATTCCAAAGGAGAGGGGTGGATAGAGAGCTATATCAATCAATCAGAATAGAGTTGGAAGGGACCTCTGAGGTCTTTTAGTCCAACCCCCTGTCATGCCCTTGGTAGAGTCGGACTCTGAGGGAGAGAAGGAACAGCCGACAGGGAGTGGAGGTGTGGCTCCGGAGGTTGTGGAGGAGGCTGAGGAAGGGCTGAGGCCGGCTGGGCAGTCAGAGGAAGAACCAGGCCCATCCTTTCTGCATCCTAGGACACGCAGGGAGGAAAGGAGAAGGGAACAACATGGCTTACGGGAGAGGAAGCGGCCATGATCCCCCTCATTGTTACAGCTGGGGAGACGAGTATATGAGAGAGACGGTTAAAACACAGGTTGCCAAAAGCAAAGCGTATTTTATTTTGGTCTGAAGTTATCTTGGTTGGCGTCCTTCCAACAGACTCTGCCTCATTATCTCCTTGAATTTGGTAAATACTCATCCTGTTCCGTTGTGGACATTTCGTCATTGTAGTTTGTTTTGGTTTTTTATTTCGCCTCTATCTGCTCATTAAATTTGGACTGTATTGCTTTCTTTTGAAGACTATTTTTGAGTACATTTTATCTCCAACTGTGTATTGTTGAACAATGGGCCACGTTGGAGGCATTAAAGGACATTTATTTATGTTTTGTATTTTGGGGGCCAGTCTGGGAGGCTGAGGAAGGCTCGGACAAGGGCTCTGCATCAGAGGCAGAGGTGGGGCCAGGGCAGGCTGGCAGTCATTTATCCAGTACTGGATAAACAAAATATATATTTTTTAAAGGACATTTTGGAAGAAATTTGCTTGAGGAAATTTGTTCGATGAAGAAGATGTTGGCCAAAAGTAAAGATTCTCCTCTTGTGCACATCTGGGATAGTTCGTCTATCAAATCCCTTTTGCTTTCCAGACAAGGAGCCAACACATGCCAGCGATACAAAAACCACTCCGGACCAGAGCCGTGGATTAATAATATCCCCTCGGCTTTTCCTTTTCAAAAGCTTTACTCAAGAGCAGCCAACCAGAGAGGTCATTTCTTCTCAAGGGCAAAACATCAAATGTCTCTCTTTTTTTTTTTTTTGTCATTTTTTCCTCCCCCTTTTTCTTTTCAGATAGGATACATTTCTTGATGGCGGGGCTCAGCGCAACCACTTTTCCGCATGGCTGTCTCTCTGCCGGGGATACACAAAGGGGTCAGTCTGCTGGGTGATAAAATTGTGAGTATAATAGCCGTGCCTGAGATGCACCTGAGGACGCTCAAAAGCATTTCATTTGGCTGTCGAGTGAGCTTTTTAGAAAACGAGGAGGCCGCGAAAGCCACACACCATTGTCCAGTTGCATTTGATGTCTTCTCCAAAACATCCTTTCTCTACCCTCCTTTCTTTTCTTTTTTTAAAAAAAAGGGTGAGGCAGAGTTACCTTTCTAAGATACTTTCCTGTCATGCCCCTGTTGGAATCTGACTCCGAGGGAGAGGTGGAACAGCTGACAGGAAGTGGGAGTGTGGCTCCGGTGGCTGTGGAGGAAACTGGGGAAGGAAAAAGTCTGGCTGGGCAGAGCAGAGGAAGAGATAGAACAAGGGAGAGGGAATTCGGAGGAAGACCCAGGCCCGCCCCCTCTTCATCCTAGGGCACACAGGGAGGAACGAAAAAGAGAGCAATGTGGGTTGCATGGTTTACGGGGGAGGAAAGGGTCCTGATTCCCTTCATTAGGTGCAGCTGGGAAAACTGTTTAAAAAGGCAAACCACGCACAGCAAAGTGGCTGTAAGCAAAGCGTGAATTATTTTGGTTTGTCAAGTCTTATCTGAGTTCTGGCGTCCTCCCAAGTGTGTGTATTTCATTACCTTTTGAGGTCTTCAATCCCTTATCCTGCCCTGTCTCGTTAATTGCTGCAACATGATTTGTGTTGGTTTTTATTTACAATTTAGATGTACTTTGGGTTCAGATGGAATTTCTTCCCTTTAAAAACTGTTCTTGGGAGAGTTTTTTCTCCAGCTGATGATAACTGGACATTGGGGGCCATGTTGGAGGTATTAAAGGGACTTTACCTATTTTTGGGACTTTGTTGCTTTTGTGCCACGCCCCTTGGGGGATATGTGAATCTGGTTTCCCTGTTGACTTTGATCATCAGAAGATCGCCAAAAAAAAAAAAAAAAAAACCAACTCAATCACATGACCCCCCCATGATGCTGTAACCGTCATAAGTACAAGCCTCTGAACTTTGATCACATGCCCATGGGGGAATGCTATAAGGGTGATAAACGGTCATAAATCACTTTTTTCAGTGCTATTGAAACTTCAAACAGTCACTAAACAAATTGTTCTAAGTCAAGGGCTATTTGTATCGGAGGACAGAATTTGGGGTGAGTAGAATTGCTGAGATCGCCTGGTCACATCCAAATCCAGACCTAAAAATAGTTCCTGAATTTCCTCTTCTTCTCTACAAAGTTCTCCTCCTCCTCCTCCTCCTCCTCAGTGGTGGGATTCAATTTTTTTTACTTCTGGTTCTGTGGGCGTGGCTTGGTGGGCGTGGCAGAGGAAGGATGCTGTATAATCTCCAGTCAGAGGTAGCATTTGCTGGGTCTCCTAACTACTCAAAATTTCTGCTATCGGTTCTCCAGAACTGGTCAGAACTTGCTGAATTCCACCTCTGGTCCTCCTCCTCCTCCTCCTCCTCCTCCTCCCCCCAGCCATTCCTCCTTATGGTCTTCAAACTTTGCACAACATCAGCAAGAGCAACATACGTCTCATTGTGATGGCTTTCTCTTCATCTTCCTTTATTTGCCCAATCATATTTTCAAATGTTGGCATGGACACACGGGATCCAAGACTCCAAAAAAGAATTGTACAACGGCACGAAGACAGCATTGTTTCTTTTCATTCGTGGCCAGCTGCCTGTCTTCCTCTCCTTCTCTCTCTCTCTCTCTCTCTCTCGCTTATTATTATTATTATAATTTGACAGATGGGTTATTTAAAAAAAATTAAAAGGTTTCTCGTTCCTCTCTTGGAACTGTGATTAACATCCAGATTTAAACGCTACCACTGCCATCACCATCCCAAAAAGATCAGGGAAAGAATTTACAGTGTTCACGTTATTTCAATAGCTGTTTGACAAAAGGCTCCTTCCTTTGAGTATGCAGATTTTAGCTGTGAAGAAGAAGAAGAAGAAGAAGAAGAAAGGACTCCCATCCAATTTGGATTTTGGCTTTTCTTTCTCTTTCCTCCCTTTAAGGTTGGAAAGAAAAGGAAAGTCGTATTCTTTGCACAGATGTTCAGAGACAAGCGGAGAAAAGGGATGCGAGAAAGTTCAAAAACAGGATAAAGAAGACACCCAACCTTTCCTGTTGTTAGCAGACGTTCTTTGAAAACTTAAACCTGGAACAGATGGAACAAGAAGGAATTTTTCTTTTTTCCAGTCCAGTCCAGGTGGTGTTAAAGTTATGGATTGGGGGCTGAATTACAACGATAGGCAATGAACTTTAATTAAAAAAAAATATGACTATTAAGAAAAGTGAAGATTGGCAGTGCTGAAGATGTAAGAATATGGCCCAGGCATAGAACATATGAAGAACAATTGCAGGAATTTTGTCTGTCTAGCCTGGTGAAAAGAAGGACCAGGGGTAACATGATAGTATTCCAGTATTTGAGGGGCTGCCACAAAGAAGATGGGGTCAATTTATTCTCCAAAGCCACCAGAAGGCAAGGCAAGAAGCAATGGATGGAAACTAATCAAGGAGAGAAGCAAGGAGAAATTTTCTAACAGTGAGAACAATTAACCAGTGGAATGGCTTGCCTTCAGAAGTTAGAGAGTAACCTGGCTTCTCAACTCCCAGAAGCCAGCTTTGCTGCTGAGGAATCTGGAGTTAAGTCCACAAGTCTTAAAGTTGCCAAGGTTGGACACCCCTGTTGTAGAGGCTTCATCACTGGAGGTTTTGAAGAAACAACAGGACAGCCAACTATCTGAAATGGTATAGGATCTCCTCCTTGAGCAGGGGGTTGGACTAGAAGACCTCCAAGCTCCCTTCCCTCTCTGTTATTCTGTTATTGCAAGTATGTGAAATTTGGAGGTAGGGTAAGTTTCATTAATCAGGATTAATGCCAGGACCCAAAAAAATGGGTTAAGTTACAAAATATTGGAATTCTCAACAAGCAAGCTGTAAGCCCTCATTTATTTTATTTATTATCACATTTCTACGCTACTCATCTCACTGAAGTGACTCCCGGTGGCGTACAATAAAAATAATTAGCAACGAATTCATTAGGGTGCATCTCTGAGAGTTATTTTAACTTTATCTCCTAGATGGTTTCACAGAAGTATGATCAGCTCTCTAGCCGGATATGAGCAAATATGACCAACGGCTTTTCACCTGTCAAGATTGGAAATCTTTTCTTTTCTTTTGCAGACTTCAATAGCAACATTCAAAGACTGCTAGAGCCTCCTAAAGCAGGGGTCCCAACCGCCGGTCCGCGGACCGTACCGGGCGCGGAACAAGCCTTACCGGGCCGCTGGTTGCTGGCGCCGCCATCTTTTTGGTAAAAAAGCAATTTTTCGTCAAAAAAGATGGCGGCGCTGCGCTCGTGAGCTTTTCCGGTAGAAAGCCATTTCTACCCGAAAAAGCTCACGAAGCGCTGGCGCCGCTTATTTGACGAAAATCACTTCCGTGACGCCACCGGAAGTGATTTTTCGCAAAAAAGATGGCGGCGCCCAGCTGACGACGGAACCGGGCTGCGGCGCCAGCTGACGCCGGAACCGGTCGCGCGGCGAAAAGGTTGGGGATCCCTGTCCTAAAGCACATTTCCAACCCGAATGTTAGTGGCTTGTGGGGAGATCGGTTTTTTAAAACTTTGCTTGTTAAACACATCAATTAATTGCATTACTGCAGTGATCTTAAACTTAAAAGAGAATTAATCGCCAGTTTTAGAGAAAAAGGAGTAGAACACGCAGTTTGCACGTTTGACATATGTCAACCAGTTAACTCTCTCTTGCTTCTATTCAGCAAAGTTAATCGTTATATCCAGTATATCAAAGATGGATCTTCCAGTACGTGTAGTCCTCAACTTATGGCCACAAATGACCTCATAATTTCCATCGCTAAGTGCGACAGTTGTTAAGTGAGTTTCACCCCATTTTACAACCTTTTGTCAGGATTCCGGCAGTCACCCCAATTAAATCATGAGTCTCGAGCCAAACTTCCAAAACTTAAAAAGGATTTATTGGGAGTTAACATGCCAGCACTGCCTGGGTGTAGCCAACTCTGAGACACATCATTCATTGTCTCCCTTGACCCTGGTTTTCCCCCCACCCACCCTGGGTGTATCATAATTCATATCCTCCAATGGGACACATCCCTAGCCAAGAGTCATCAATCATGCTCTCCAGTTAGATATTTGCATGGCAGAAACTTCGGTCACCTAGAAACTATCTTTGAAAAACATTTATGGAATGCAGTTTCGGTTTTGCAAGCTGCTGCACTGCTCCCCAGTCCCTTTCTGTTGGCAACTCTAAAAAGACCAGAGAAATATTTTATGAGTTGACGCCTTTCTTGCCATCCTTGTTAAGTAAATCTCTGCAGTTGTTAATTAGTAACACAGTTGTTAAGTGAATCTGGCTGCCTCATTGACTGGTTGTCACAAGGTCGCAAAAGGGGATGATGTGACCCCAGGACACTGCACTCATCATAAATGAGAGTCAGTTGCTAAGTGCCTCAATTTGATCATGTAACCATGGGAATGCTGCAACGGCTGTAAGTCTGAAAACACAGTCATGTCACTTTTTTTCAGTGTCATCATAACTTTAAACGGCCATTAAATGAACTTTTGTAATTGGAGGACTCCCTGTATGTTGCATGGGTTTTAATCAAACTACCTATTGCCAAATGCATCCCCCTTTTTCTTAAATTTGGCAATGGATGCTCAAGAAAAACAAGTTTTCCTTCATTTACCTTCCTGCTACAAATACTCCTGATTTTTCAGGTTTTTGACCTTTCACACTGACCTTCTGGAAATGCCTTAATTTAGAAATAAAGCCATCCCATTATTCTTATCTCCCTGAGTTCAACTGGAAGCTTTTGTCCACCTCTGTAATTTACTGAAAAGACTATGTTTCAGAACTATACCAAAGGGCTCTCATTACAGTCAGATATTCTTGAGTTAAAGAGCTCTTGATTTCCACCCCTCCACTTCAAAAGCATTAAGAGTCTATAATAATGACAAAGTCTGAGAGGCTGATGAAGGTGGATATTTCCAACCTCCCTACTGACCACTTTTGATCTTCTGTCACCTCATGGTGGGTTGACAGTTTTATTTAACTTCCTCCAGCGTGGGTTTGCTTGAGGAGGTCTATGTTTAATTAAGAGGGACAAGGTGAGAGCATCAACAGGACCCACATACCGACATCCTTGTCACTACGGACCACGAATCGGATAGTGGTAATGTTTTGACCCAAGGAATTCAAGGAAACAAACACCAAACAGGGGTAACAGCAAAACCTTTTAATGATTCTTTACGAATTCCATTCCTTCACGGTTAAAAGGCTGTTTCAAACTCATTGTCTCTGATAAGAATGAGTCTTACCAAGGTTGTGCAAAGCTGCCAAGAACACTAGATAAAGTTACTAAGAAATATTTCAAACACAAAAAGTCTCCAAACACCAGCTAAGATAGTCCGAATGTCCACAAGGCTTAAGTGCAAAAACTTCTTTGCTTCCTGCAAAGAACTCTGGTTTCTCAGCTGGCTTTTATCCCTTAAGGGAGGGGCCATTCCCTTGCAGCCTTACTCCCGAGTTGCCCGTGCTGCTGCAGCTGCTCTTTCCTTCTGTGCACATGCACTTGGCCCAGGCTCCTCAGGGGACTCTTCCTCATTTCTGCCAGCCTCCACAATCTCCAAAGGCAGCACCCCACTCTCTGATAGTCCTGGCCCCATCCCTGCATCACACGCAGGCCCCTCATCTGAGTCCTCACTCTCCAAGACCTCAGCCGTCCACACCTGCTGCCAGAGAACCACAACAGGAAGGCCCAAAGGTCCTTTTTCAAAAGGCAACTGGACTTTTATTTTTTCTTCAAGAAGTTTCACTTCTCATCCAAGAGGCTTCTTCAGTTCTTGAATGAGAAGTGAAACATCTTGAAGGAAAATCCAGAAAGTCCAGTTGCCTTTCGGAAAAAAAACACTTTTGGGACAACCATGATTTGGATGATTGACGATCTTCATAGACATTTGGATAGAAGTAGTTTTCTTGGTTAGGGTCTCTACCAAAAAAAAAGAAGAACCAATGGTAGCCTTTCAATCAATGAATTTCAGCAGCACGATAGGTGAAATTGGAGGGAAATTGTGTTTCTGTTCTTGGGCAGTGCAGGAAAACACAACTTGTTCTGTTTCCCCTCATTGCCAAAGAACACAATTTCCCTCCAATTTCACCTATCGTGCTGCTGAAATTCATTGACTGAAAGGCTACACAACAAATGTTGTGTTTCCTGATAGTGAGAACAATGAATCAGTGGAGCGAATTGCCTCCAGAAACTGTGGACGCTCCAACGCTGGACTTATAGTTTACTATCAACATAACATGAAGATCCTAACCTACAGTCTTATATCTTGCTCTGTACATGGCAAGGCAGTATCCCTTTCTGTTACAGCTTAGCCACTGCACATACTCTATATGTGGCTCCACGCTCAGGTGCAAGAAGTTAGGAACCAGGGTAAAGTTCAAAAATACGACAAGTTTATTTTAGGCTACCTATAGATGAGAACTAAACTACTAATGGTCAAGGTGAATTGGTGCCAGATAAAAGTCAACATTTCAGGGGGGATGGACTTAGATCTCCTCTGGGGACTTACAGACTCCAAACTGATAATGCCTTAGACACCACCCTCGGGTTCAGTCTAGTTGTTTCCTACCAGTGGTTCAAAAAATTTTACAACTGGTTCGATGGGAGTGGCTTGGTGAGCGTGACAGGGGAAGGATACTGCAAAATCTCCATTCCCACCCCACTCCTGGGGGAAGGTTACTGCAAAATCCCATTCCCTCCCCACCCTACTAACTTGCTTTCCAGCTCCGTTCTCCTGTGCAGGGCAACCAAAGAAGACCCAGCTGATCAGCTGGGACTCAATGGGAGGCAGGGAATAGATGGGGGCGGGACCAGTCAGAGGCGGTATTGGCCGGTTCTCCGAACGACTCAAAATTTCCGCTATTGGTTCTCCAGAACTGGTCAGAACCTGCTGAATACCACCTCTGTTTCCTACACCTATCATCCAAACCTTAGAAATGCTCTTCTACTGACAAAATTTTCTCTCTACTTGTAGAGATGGCCCTGACAGAAGTAGACCAGATCGATTATCAAAACAATGAGAGTTAAAACATGGCTTGAATCCAAAACAAGCAGAAGGAATATGAAAACATCCCGGTAGACATCTTCCTAATCGACATGAGTATAAGGGGTGGGGGAAGTTATGCATAAACTTGCAAGGTTCTGTTACTAAAACCAATCTTAATAACAATAATAGTTCTAGATTTCCTCTGGAGTTGATTTCTTGATCTGGTCTAAACAGGGGGATAGCATCACCTTGTGAAAAAGTGTGGGTACCAATGGGGCCTTTACCCCATCTTTTACTTCCTTTCCCTTTCGTGCAAAGCAAAGCATTTGAATAGAAAGGAGAAGACAGCTATTGATTGAGTAATAACCTAGACTAATGACCATATAGAGGTTAAAGTGTTGAATTAGGATTGTCATCAGTAATCTCACCCCCGTTTGAATCAGGAAATCTGACTCAAGTCACTAAGTGACTTTGGAGCAATTATTGCTCCCTCCAGCCTCTCGTCATTGGGTTGGTGCAGTGGCAATGAAATAATTCCATGTAATAAATAATATTTCTGACTGATTTCTGTCTAATAACAACTTCAGTCTTTTGAGAGCGTTCTGATATAACCTGAAATTTTGGAGGATCTACCGATTATTTGAGTGCAAGTAGTTTGTGAACAGGCTTCTCAAATTGCTGATAAAAAGCAGTACTTATTTTTCCTCTTATTTCTTCACAGCAGAAAATATTATTAGCGTCACCATCCCCACCACCTGTTCCATAAACCGTGTGAAAAAAAGATAAACAAGTTCCTTTTTGTTATGTTTTATTTCAAAATCGCACAGATATCTTTTGGCTTGGAGTACGTGCAAATCTTCAAATATGGCAACTGATGGACCACACAAGACACATTAAATTGAATTGCTTCAGTCACGTTGCTGGAGGAATGTCGGCAGCATAATGCACTATGACGGGCTCACGTGCAAACTGTCATCTGGAAAATTTAAAAGTTATGGTTTCTGGGAGGAAATGTTTTTGAACTGTGATAGGATTCCCATCTCCCCGACATTGTAATGGAAAGTGTGGGTGACCTTGGGGAAGGAGGAGAAGAGATGCTGCTGTCGGGAGCAAGAAACCAGGAGCCAAGATAGAGAATAAGCATTGAGAACATTGAGCTGCCTGGGAAAGCCAAGGCAAATCATCGAAACCATTAAAAAAGCTAAAGTTAGACTATTTTGGACATGGGATACGACATCTGGAAAAATATGGCATCCTTCACTTAATACTCCAAGGAAAGACTGAAGGCAAATGGGGTCCAGGCAGAAGAACAACATTGTGGCTTCACAATCGAAGGGACCGGTTTGGACAAAACTCAGCAGCACTTGTTTGTGCGGCTGTTGATAAAAATAGGATTGCCAACATGATCTCCAACATCTGATGACAGGTATGGGAGGAGGAGGAGGAGGAGGAGGAGGAGGAGGAGGAGGAGGAGGAGGAGGAGGAGGAGGAGGAGGAGGAGGAGGAGGAGGAGGAGGAGGAGGAGGAGGAGGAGGAGAGAAAAAGGAAGAAAGAAGAAGATTAAGAACTTATTTCACGTCACCTATACACAAGAATCTGATCTGCCAATGGTCTTAGGTGTCTTAGATCTCAGGGGCAAGAAATCAGGAACCAGGATAGAGTTCAAAAGTACTACACATGGTCAAGGCACACTGGCATCAGATACGAGTCAATGGAGGTCTTTTTCAGAAGTGTAGGGACTCCAGACTGATGGTGCGTTTGACCCCACTTTCAGGCTTTGCCTGAGCTTCTCCTACAGCTACCTAGGAAACCATCAGATAAGAGAGGAAGGAGCCGTTAGTGATTTAACAGTCAGAGGAAGAAAATTAAGAGGACTCATTTAAGGATACCTTCATTTACCATTATCTCTTAATCTAATGATACCTTCATCTTTACCTTGGGTCTAGCAAGGTTGAATGTTCCACACCTCCTAAGCCCATTTTTTTCCTACAAAGCTCTGGACCAAACTTCATATTATGTTAATTGAGTAGATTGGGGTGTCCAACCTTGGCAACTTTAAGACTTGTGGACTTCAGCTTCCAGAATTCCCAGGCAGCCATGGGATTCTAGGAATTAAATTTTGGGAGTTGAGGTCCATAAGTTTTAAAATTACCATGGTTGGACACCCATCATGTAATATTAATAGGAGAGGCAAGAAGAGCAAACAACAATAGGTCTCCAATAGTTGAGGCCATAGAAGGTCAAGAAATTAGTTGACTACAGAGCCATAAAAAAACCAGCCCATCTGTCTACACTTGACTCCAACCATTGACTCCTGACAGCTTGCACAAGAAACTAAAGCATGAACCATTGTTTACCAACTACACATTGGGTTCACAAACCATGCTGAGTCTCAAACCAAACCAACAATATTATCACTTGATGCAAGGCAACAACTGGGCCACACACAGAGAGAAATCATGGTTTGCTGCTGCTATCTGACTGTTAAAACACGTTTTTTTCCCCCTTCCTAAATTGAGTTCAGCTGACCTACTTTAGCTGAAGTTATTTTCTTCAACTGCTTTTTAAGAGAATCACAGTTCTGTCTGAAAAGAGAGAAAAGACGTTGAAGATGGTTGTGTTTGCCGGTACAGATGGGCCATTAAGTTAGAGGTTTTAATCGTAGTGGTTTACTTTAATCTGCGGAAGGGATGAGAAGCGCAGGTGTGATGCTTCCAGACACATGATGTGAGCATGCCCACGTGACGCAAGGGCCTTCTCTACCAACCTTCACCCAAACTAGCAAGACTGATTAAATCCCTTAGAAAAGCGTGCAAGAATATCCAAGAAGCAATAATAATAATGATTAAAAATAGGAAGACATAATCAAAAGAATTTAAGCAAATGCAATTGATAAAAAAAAATTGCATGGATGAATGGATCGATGGATGGATGGCCCTTAAGTTGGCATGGATTCTTAATGACTACATGGATAAATTTGCTCCATATCAATCTTTTATATTGTCTATCCAAGTCATTTTATAACAAAGACAACGCTTGGAATATTCCATCCAGTTTTGATTGCCACAATATAAAAAATACGTTGAGACTCTAGAAAGAGTGCAGAGAAGAGTAACAAAGAGGATTAGGGGACTGGAGGCTAAAACATATAAAGAACGGTTGCTGGAACTGGGTATGTCTAGTCTAATGAAAAGAAGGACTAGGGGAGACATGATAGCAGTCTTCCAATATTTCAGAGGCTGCCACAGAGAAGAGGGAGTCAAGCTATCCTCCAAAGCCCCTGAGGGCAGGACAAGAAGCAATGGATGGAAACTCATCAAGGAGAGAACCAACCTAGAATTAAGGAGAAATTTCCTGATAGGAAGAACAATTAATCCGTGGAATGGGTTGCCTTCAGAAGTTGTGAATGCTCCAACACTGGAGGTTTTGAAGAAGAGATTGAACAACCATTTGTCTGAAATGGTATAGGGTTTCCTGCTTGCACAGGGGGGTTGGACTAAGTGACCTTCAAGGTCCCTTCCAACTCTGTTATTCTATTATTCTGTTATTCTGTCTTCTCCATTCAGCGTAGCCTTTGGGACACTATTTTTTCCCATTCTTCTCACAAACAAACACTGAATGAGCAGGAATGCCACGAAGACTTCATGGCAACTTAAGATCAATCCAATATAAATTTCCAAAGATCAGAATTAATTTCTGAGTGAAGTCCTCCTGGGGAGCAAATCCCATTTAACCCGTTGCATCCATAGAGATGGGTTGTCACTGGTTCAACTGTCACAGTTGAATTCCAGTGGTTAAGTTAATGTTACTTGGGTGCTGTTGTGAACATAAACACAATACTTGCACAAGCATTAATCGCCTCCTTTGTGTTCCTTTGTGGGCCACCACAGAAGAAGTCAATCTATAGAATATGCCATTTAACTAAATTAAATTCTACTTAGCATCTGGGATTCCCGTCAAACAATTGCCTTTATAGTTCGAAACAGCCAAACAGTGGAGCCAGTAATAGACACATAAAGATTTTAATAGGTAAATAAATTAGAAGCTCGCATTTCAGTTGCTATCAAAACATGGTTTTAACAGAGCCATTTGTAATTAGGTGTCTGACTTTAATGAAGAAAATTTTGCAATCATTAAGATTCTCAAGGAAGGCATTTATACCATCAGTAATGTTTATTTACTCTCAAATGCATTAACTTTGCATCATGGTTAGGTCCTTATCTTTGTTTATTGCACAATGTAAATCTTCAAGCAGTAGGAAAATTTGCACCCACATTATAAAGCAATTACTGTGTTTCCTAATTCCTCTTTAAATAGAGGAACTTAGTCAGGAAACAATTCCAATTTAGTGACATCAACCTTTTCTCCATCCTTCCTTCACAATATATACATCATTAATTCCTTGATCGGAAAACTTTAGGCAAGAAGACCAAATTAGAATTCAATACAAAGAGTTGAAATTAAGGTCTTTCCATAATTCCAAGAATTTACAGTACTTGTCATTTGTCAAATAACTACCATTCTTTGGCTGGATTGCAAAATTATTTTTTTTAAATAACAGAGTAGCAATAAAAGCAATGAATAACATACATTATGACTGTAATTTTTGTTTTAATTTCATGGGAAGGACATTGCATTTTAATAGTGAAATTAAAATGAAAATGGACCCCAAACCTATAATAATGTTTGGAACAAGAAGAATGCCATAACTTGATGATGATAATAACACAACGATGTGGCACCAGTTCTGAAAGAAGATGAATTCTAAATTTAAAAGAAACCAGAAGCAGCTGTGTGGTGGCATTGTTCTTTAAAATTATTTGGTTTGAAATATTTTGAGGATTGGAAAGTAGTTTGCTAATGCCTTGGTGTTTAAAAGTGACAGACTCTCTGTGGAACTCCTATTAGACTGAACTACTCCAGAATTAAGGCGGGCACCATGACTCAGAGGTTAATAGCAATAGCAATAGCAATAGACTTATACGCCGCTTCACAGAGCTCTAAAGCCCTCTGTAAGCAGTTTACAGAGTCAGCATATTGCCCCCAACAATCTGGGTCCTCATTTTACTGACCTCGGAAGGACGGAAGGCTGAGTCAACCTGGAGCCTGGTGAGATTTGAACTGCCAAATTGCAGGCAGCCAGCAGTCAGCAGAAGTAGCCTGCAGTACTGCATTCTAACCACTGCGCCATCACGGTTCTTAAAGAACTGAGCTTGTCAGTTGAAAAGCTGATAGTCCAGGTTCGAGCCCCGAGCGCCATGTGACACTCGGGTCCCGTTCCTTGCTCCGGCTCCTGCCCACCTAGCAGTTCGAAAGCATGCACATGCAAGTAGATAAATAGATACCACTTCAGTGGGAAGCTAACAGAGTTCCGTGCACCTCAGTATACAGTCATGCTGGCCACATGACCATGGAAGTGTCTTCGGACAACGCTGAAAGAAGAAACAGAGATGAGCGTCGCCCCTAAAGTCGGACACAACTGGACATGGGGAACCTTCACCTTTAACTTTACCATTCTATCTGTTGCAAATGTTGAATATTTGCAATGGTGGCTTTCCAACTGATTTGAACAATCCCCTTAGAAGATTCCTGAGCATTGAAAAGTGAGACTCTCTGAGGAAGTCCAATTAGGCCTCACTATTGAAGTCGCTATTGATTGTCTCCAGGAGCCCATAGAGTAAGGGGCCAATTTGACATCCCCAATGAGGAACAAACTGAGGACAAAAGTTGCCATTTGAACTAATCCATGTCCTCAGCTTCCTCCCCGTTAGCTCTTCAGGCTAATGAATTTATCCTGGAAAGATTCAGTCCATTGGCTCAATTAAGATTTCACAGGCTTCCATCATTTGAAGACATGGAGTTTAGCTCTGTATGTGAGATATTTAAATAGTAGAATGCATAATAGCCGGCTACATTTATCCGCTTTAATCTTTGCTAATTTCTTTTTCCTCACCATTAAAGTTGCCACAGATTTCTTCCCCAAAAGGAATATTTTGAGTGAACAGTGAACGGAGATCTCCTAAAGATGGATTATGAATAAAAATTTGAATATAGGAAACGGACGGGCTGCGATGAATCAAGTTAATTTATATCAGCTTTGTCATCTTACCAACCATGTTTTCTTTTGACCCCTATTTATAAATTCAATAAGGGCCATGTGAATATGTGCAGGCAATTGTTTGCATACAAGAATTTCCCACATTATGCAAAAAAAAAAAAAAACTGGTTCCTGCAAGTATTTTACTTATGAGAAATAAATTCATGGGAAAATCTCTTTTTTCTCAGGTTGTTTCTTTGACTCCATTTTCTCTGTATATATTATCTCCCTGTTATATACCATTTTTGTGATTTTTTTTAAACTGCTGCAAAATTCTGGAAAGCGCAGCTATCACCATCTTCAGTGGCTAAATTTTTCTTCTTCTCCCAATTATAAAAACTTGCATTCCCCAGCCTATCCATCTTTGAAAGAAGAAAAAAACCTGCCTTACATCCCTGAATTATTTTTCCATCTGGTGTGGTAACTATTTGAGTAACGGCATTCCTCAAGGCTATAAAATAGATATAAAGGCAAAAGTACCCCCTGTCCAGTAATTTTCAACTCTAGGGGGCAATACTCATCTTCATTTCTTAGCTGAGGGAACTATCTTGTCCAGAAGACACCTCTGTGGTCATGTGGCCAGCTTGACTATATGCTGAAGTTCACAGGATGCTGTTCCCTTTCCACCAAAGTGGTACCGATTTATCTATTTGCATTTGCCATGGGAACATACCCTGTCATGCAGCACTTGGGACTGACAAGCTCCGCGTTTTTAACTACTGAGCCATTGTGACCCCAGAATAGTAGATATAGTGTACCTCAAATTAATTCTTTCTTCTTAAACTAAAGTCTTGGGCTGAATGTGGGCTGTGCAATGTTTGAGATGATGGAGGCTTAACTTTCCAACTTTCTGGAGAACATCAAGAGATCAATGTCGTGTTGCCAGAAGGCATGTAGCTGAGCTTGTAAAGCCCATTTTGAGGTGATTTTAAGGGTGGATATCTCCTACAATTCATTTTTTTAAAAATCTCTAATCTCTTTCTATCTCGTTTCTGAGGAAACTTGTGAATGTTGCTTGTACCAAATGTGGCGAATTCTGAAACAATAATATTGTTTTAAGGAATACACAAAGGTTTTACAAAGAACACAAAGAAGTTATGGGAGCTTCATCCCTGGAGGCTTTCAAGAAGAGATTGGACTGCCATCTGTCAGAAATGGAGTAGGGTCTCCTGCTTGGGCAGGGGGGTTGGACTAGATGACCTACAAGGTCCCTTCCAACTCTGTTAATCTGTAAGATCTGTTTCTGGATTCATCGTAGAAGCAAGACCTTCCTAATTTCAAGAAGACAACCTTGTCCAGAACTGGCTCAGATTCAGAAGCAATTTTGTTTCCCGTGAGATTCAGTGGCTCACAACGTGGAATCGCTGGGAATAGCTGCCTGCAGACTTCACAGTCAATCAGATCTTATAACTGCCCCTATCATCTCTCTGATTGCAAGCCAACTTAAACTTATAAAACACCCTGCTTGTTTTCATAATCCTTCAATGTTCTATGTAGCTTTGAATTCTCTTCACTTAAAAGCCAAAAAAGCTTATGTTTGCAAAAAGAGTGCTTGTTAATAAACATAGGAATATAGCCAGTGGTGGGATTCAATTTTTTTTACTACCGTTTCTGTGGGCGTGGCTTGGTGGGTGTGGCAGGGGAAGGAGACTGTAAAATCCCCATTCCCGCCCCACCCCACTAACCTGCTTTCCAGCTCCGTTCTCCTTTGCAGGGCAACCAAAGAAGACCCAGCCACTCAGCTGGGACTCAATGGGAGGTGGAGAATAGATGGGGTTGGCGGAGCCAGTCAAAGATGGTATTTGTTGGTTCTCTGAACTACTCAAAATTTCCGCTACCGGTTCTCCAGAACTGGTCAGAACCTGCTGAATACCCACCTCTGAATATAGCATTCAAAATTGAATGGTTGAACCCAAAAGGTACCAACTGCATGTAAAAATGGGATTGTAGACAGAGGACATTTTGATTAAGCTTGATTTTCTGTTCCTTCAAACCTCTGCATTTTCCCAAATAAACAAAACAAGTGAAAAAAAAACATGTTGGAAATAACTTAAATTATTTCTATGGAGATTCTCAGTCATCCAGGTCATGGTTATTCTCAAGAAGCAACTGGACTTTCTGGTTTTTCTTTGAAGACTTTTCGCTTCTTACCCAAGAAGCTTCTTCAGCTCCTTATCTAACAACTTAGATTACTCTTTTTGATTTTTATATTTTCGTGATTTTCAACCTGATCCGCGTATATATATTTTTTCTCATCTCAAGCCAGACACGTTCAAGCAAAGTGAAGCTGAGATGCAGCATACAATTGAAGTGTCTTTTTTAAAAAAAAATAACTTGACATCAGGGCTTGGATGCCGAAAATGAAAGAAATAAGATTTTAAATAGCAATAGCTCTTGGGATGGAAAACACACCTGACACCACCTCGGAAGTTGTGTTGCTTTGCTTGGATGCAGCTAGACTGTGACAAATAGCTGAGTTGTTTTCCTATGGAAAATTTTAAACAACAGCTAATTCCCTTACATTCTTCTTGGAAAACCAAAACCGCAATATGCATTAAAGAAAAGTTTACTGCATATTCTAGAACCAAAGAGATCTAAAAGAATGTTTTGTCCTGCTGATGGAAAAAAAAAATCTTATCCACTCCCTAATAAACAAACAAATATTGGCTTGTTCCACCTGCCACACTAAACCACAAACTAATCACAATTTGGTTTAGCATCCTGAGCACAGCTGGTGTCTGTTTCCCACATTTTCCAACACAAACTTTACTCTTTCTTCTTAATTTGACTCACCTGCCAACCCAGTGCCCAGATTTCATATTTAATAGCTTGCCATCTTTGCTGTTTTGGCCTGAGCTTCTTTTTCTTTCTCTTGTCCTCCCTTGGGTAGGATAGGGAGCTCCTCAGGAAAAGATCTAACAGAAGGGAAGATGCCATAATGCCCATTATTCTTTCTAGACTCCAGGGTCTCCTTTGCACTTTGTTAGCCAGCCAGTTGATCACACCGCGGGAAGCCCAACAAAGAGACAGGAGCAGATGGAGGGGGGGGGGAATGGAACAGGAAACCTTAGCAGAAAAGTTGTGAAACTTGGATGCTGACCAAAGGGTTCAAAGAAGACTTTCCAGGGAGAATTTTGGACTGACTGGCATGTTCATGGTGTATCTACATCACTAGAAGAACCAATGAGATAAGAAGATGGGCATCTCAGCCAGGAAGACTGTACAGGAATACCTTAGACAGGCTTTTCAAAATTGATATCAACTCATAAAACATTTTGTATACATGTTTTATAGTTGACAACAGAAAGAAGGGCGGGGGGAGTTTCAAAGACCAGGCGGCAGTGTGGAATCGAAAGTACATTCCATTCATATTTTCTTCAAAGACTGATTAGATGGCTGAAGCTTCTGCCGCACAAAAATCTAATTGGAGAGCATGACTGATGACTCTTGGCTATGGATGTTTTTTTGTTGGATGATACACCCAGAAAGGTGTGGGGGAAAGCAGGATCAAGGGTGACAGTGAATTACGTATTTCAGAGTTGGCCACGCCCAGGTAAATGCCGGACAGCTTTCTACTTAATGTTTTTGGTTTAAAATTAAGTCTTTTAATTTTTAAGTCTCTTAGGTTAGGGAGCTTGCTGGAAGTTAGTCTGGAATAGAGATAAATAAATAGTGGCAGATTATAAATGAACAACCCTGTTTAAATCATTGGTGTAATAAATTAAATGAGTGGGAATTGTCACTTTTTCAGTTGCCCACAACCTATGAAGCTGTTGTAGGGTGCTCTCCTTACAAGAGAAAAATAAAAAATAGCTAAAATTGTTTTATACTAATAACATTCCCTAAACCTCTTCATCTCTTTCACAGACAGAATCGTCCAATGACTGTTTTAAGACCCTGAATATTCATATTCCTGCTAAACGCCTGTGCCGATTATGTTTAGGAGATTAAGTACAGTAGAGAAAACTAGACAACCTTGTTTAGTGCTGTTATTTATTGGAATAACTTTATTCTGCATGCACATGTGCTAATTACTGCTTGTGTGGGGTGGAAATGACTGAGCTGAGAAATAAAATTACATCCAAAATGTAAACACATCGCAGCTTGTTCTCTGTAAAGAAGATAACCAAATTTAAAACTATAAGCAATCGTTTGACATCACGTGCATTATTCTACGTATATTGTTGTGCACCTGTCTTCTAAAAGCTTCTCAGAGTCAGAATCAAGATGGGGTTATTTTGAGTTTTTTTTCCCCCATCCGTTCTTCATTCTCAGGACTGAGCTGTCATTTACTTAACAGTTCTTGCATTCTTTCTTAAAGGTTATCTCCTTATCTATTCCACTTTGCACAATCCTCAAAATCCACAACGCACAAGAGAGACTCAAGATCATGTGACGTTCTAGTACCGCTTTGCAAAACCTTAGTTAGACCACACTTGGAATACTACATCTGGTTCTGGTCATTACAATATAAAAAAAGATGTTGAGACTCTGGAAAGAGTGCAGAAAACAAGAATAATCAGACAGTTGGAGGCTGAAACAAATGAAGAATAGTTACAGGAATTGGGTATGACTAGTCTAGTGAAAGGAAGGTCTAGGGAGGACATGATAGCAGTATTCCAATATTTGAGGGGCTCCTACAAAGATGAGGGGGGTCAAACTATTTTCCAACGCACCAGAAGGCAAGACAAGGAACAATGGATGGAAACTAAGCAAGGCGGGAAGCAACCGAGGACTAAGAAGAAATTTCCTAACAGTGAGAGCAATCAACCAATGGAACAGCTTGCCTTTAGAAGTTGTGGGTGCTCCATCACTGGAGGCTTTCAAAAAGAGACTGGACAGCCATTTGTCTAAACCGGTATGGGGCCTCCTGCTTGAGCATGGGGTTGGACTAGAAGACCTCCAAGGTCCCTCCCAACTCTGTTATTCTAAGTTTTATTCCATGTTCTAAGTCACATACTTCCTACCCATCCCCATCAGATCCATTCGCTTCAAAATATGGAGCAAACAAAATTTGCCTGGTTTTCCTCCTTAAGGTAGTTGGCATATAAATAACATCAGCCAATATTTAAAGAGCAGTTAAGTAGCCGGTGCTACTTCAGTAATTTGAATGGATTTTTTTTTAATAGACTCCAGCATCATGATTAAAGAGTTAAGTGGCTCTGATGCCTACATCCCCAGTGGTGTTTTCAGAGTTTCATTGATATGTGCCAGGGCACTCAATGGTTGGCTGCCTTAATCAATAGTTCAGGTGCTCAGGGAAAAGTCCCGGGTGAGAAACGCATGGATGTAAAAAAAAAAAAAGAACAGGGGAAAACGGGAAATTGAGAAGACCGCATGCTAATTTGGTTGCATGCTTGAGTTTGGCCCAAAAGAATGGCCAATTTTCCATCTAGGGGACTCCACCAACTACGATGTAATTCAATGTGCCATGTTCGCTTTTGTTCCAAAGTGAGACTTCCTTAGCAAATGTGAAATTTGGGGGCGTGCATAAGCACACCAATGTGCCTACCATCCCTGTCCTATTGTTTCTTTTTTTTTTCTTATTCGTATCCATTTCATGTATTCATAACTATGTTTATACTTATACCTGTTATCTTATAATTGCTTGACAAAATAAAATAAATTTTAAAAAATAAAAATAAAATGTAGAGCATTTCACCTCCGTCCCTTGTATTGGAAAAGGTAGAAGCGCATTCTTCAAGTTTTCAGGCTTCAACCATAAATCTGCAGAAGTATTTTCTTGCGCAGTCAGAACAATCTCATATTCTCTTACCATCAGAGGCTCCATCGATTGATTTTATTTTTCTATCCTGTTCATTTTTGGGGGGGGGGGAGGAGTCAAAATTAGAATAAATTCAGAAACTCTTAGTGGATATTTTCATGAGTGGAGAAGTCCACCTAACTTTGAGCATAAAGTCAAAGTATAGGGGATCATGAATCACCGAAGAATAGAATTTTATTAAGAAATAATTAAGCAGCAGTCCACTCTTAAGATGAACAAGGGGGAAGAAAGCTTTTGAATCAATGGTTTGGAACCTGAACAGAACAAAATAACAGAGTTGGAAGGGACCTTGTAGGTCATCTAGTCCAGCCCCCTGCCTAAGCAGGAGACCTTACCCCATTTCTGACAGATGGCAATCCAGTCTCCAATTAATCCAGGAACTAATTAAGGATCCTTTTTTATACAAAAGTAAAAGTGTTGTTCTGCGTGGGGTTTCCTTCCTTGCTTTTCCTCTCTAGACTAGTGTGCTAATTTCATTTCCTGAAATGTTTCCACAAGATTAATAATTCTGAATCTAGTTTCTTATATGGAAATGTATGGGTATGAATGATCACAGGGGAGCCTCTTCTGTTTTTGAAAGCTACCCAAATGAAATATTTTCTAGGCCAGAAATGGCCACCAAGGTGCTTCAGATTTTCTTCTGGCGCACCATTGTCATCTCCTGACCATCTGATAAGTGTCCGCTGACTGGTCACATCCACCATAGAAGCTATGTTGATAATCTTCTCAGGGTGACCATCAAATCACAGCTATGTTTTTTCCTGATCTACTGTTTCATTCCAATGGGACTTTCTCCCTACGCAACTACTACTTTTTATTTGAGCATTGTTCAAGAGACAAGTTTAGAGTGAAGAAAGGGAGAAAGCTTCTTCTTTGGTGGCAAATAATAATAGTATCACGCTAGCAATACTATTACTAAATTTGCAGGTGATACAACAGTGGTGGGACTCATCTCCAGGGGGGATGAGTCTGCCTACCGAGATAAGGTGGACCAATTGCTTTCGTGGTGTGGAGACAATAACTTGGTCCTCAACACCAATAAGACCAAGGAGCTAATAATGGACTATAGAAGGAACAGATCAGACATCCAGCCCTTGCTTATCAATGGAGACCGAGGGGAGCAAGTGGCCAGTTTTAAGTTTCTGGGTGTTATCAAAAAAGACGACCTGACCTGGGGTGCTCACATTGCAGCCCTGGTCAAAAGGGCCCAGCAGAAATTAGACTACCTGAGGCTTCTCAGGAAACAACAACGGAATGAAAAACTGCTGGTGACCTTCTACCGCTGCACCATAGAGAGTATCTTAACTTACTGCACCTCTGTCTGGTTTGCCAATTGCACAGGGACAGATAGGACAGCACTCCAGAGGGTTAAGGTCATTGCCCAGAGGATCATTGGCTGCCTTCTCCCCTCTTTGGAAGAGCTTTAAAGCTCCTGCTGCCTTAAGAAAGTTCAAAACATTCTCAAAGATCCATCTCATCCTGGGCTCCCTTTTTTTGAACTATTACCATCTGGCAGACGGTACAGGATAATAAAAACAAGGACAAATAGGCTGAAAAACAGCTTCTATCCCAGGGCAGGAACTCTCTTGAATTCTACTATGTAGTACAATATTAATGCAATATCAGGGGTTTCAATTCAATGTATAGGATGTGAAGAATGTCTGTTTGTGTTTATTTTCATGGTCATGATGTACACTGAAGATGGTATTTAATTTCGTTGTATGAGGTGCAATGACAATAAACTAAACTAAAACTAAACTAAATAGGGCATTGGCGTGATATCCCTTCCACAAAGAAAAGATATTTGGTTTATTGGAAGTTGACTTTGAAAAGTGTAGAGTTGTAATTGCAGGAACGCTCTTATCTTGGATGGCAAACCTCAGATTAAGAATGTTTATCAAGCAAATGCAACTCAGACAAACAAAATCACTAATGCAAAGAAGGATTAGAGAGAGGAAGTAAACGTGTTAGACTTTAACTAGAGATAATTAATGGTGTTAATTACTATGCTAGACAGTAACAAAGGTTAAGCAACAACCAAAGTTAACCAATGTTAGAGGATTACTAGAAATGTGTATAAATACAAGACTAGACTCCAATAAAGTCATCATGATTCATTTGATCATGGTCAAACACCTCGACTGCCTCGTCATTGCAACAGAAAAGATCTCCCTGACATACTCAAAATTTCAGAGAGGCTGCAAAAGAGAACTACCGTATTTGCCGGCGTATAAGACGACTTTTTTGCCCTGAAAAACATGCCTCCAAGTGGGGGGGTCGTCTTATACGCCGGGAGGACTCCGACTCCCACTTCGAGCTTGAGTTGCAGCCGGGAGGGAGGCTGGGGGGGGAGCGGTGTGTGTGTGTGTGTGTGTGTGTGTGTGTGTGTGTGTGTGGGTGTCACTCGCCACGCGCTGCGCAACCTTTCCCCCTCTTCCTTCCTTAGCGGTGTGGGGAGGAGAGGATTCGAAGATCCTCACGTGCGGCGTACTTTTCTTTTTCTTTTTTTCTTTTTGCACGCAGGTTTTGCATGCGGGCGGCTGTAGGTTAAGGATGGGGGAGCCCCCGGGTGGGTTATCAGGTTTTACGGTGCTTCCAACATGTGCGAACGGTGGGAGAGCGGAGAAGAGAGCGAGCGAGCGCCCCGCTGTGTGAAATCCTGCCGTCAAAGCAACACTGGGGAGGCAGGGTATAAATTTACCAGGTTAATGTAGCAATGGTGATTAATGCCCAGAACATTGTTTGCGGGTATTGGGGTGTGTGTGTGTGTGGTGGTGGTGAGGAGAGGTTGTCCTTTGAATGCGGAAAAGTAGGTGTGACCTTGTGTAGGAAAATAAAGAGATCCTTTTTAGCGTGTTTGGCTTCTTTGCCTCCCCTCGTTCGTTTTGATGTGGAGATAATGGCCTTCGGGCGGGAGGGGAAGAAAACTGTAGCTGGATCATTTCAAATTTCACTTACTCTCCTGCCTCACTTCAATATGTCTGAGCGACTCCAGATACTGGAAGACTTTTTGAATGAAAGTGTTACCTCCATATATTTTTTTTAAAGAGGGCCACTTGGGGAAAAAAAAGATTCTAAGGAATTCCTTGTTTCTTGATTAAAGAGAAGGCATTGAATATACTGTTCCTTGGCAGCCTTTTCAGTGTCCGGGTTTTTGGTGTGTGTGTGTGTGTGTGTGTGTGTGTGTGTGTGTGTGTGTGAGAGAGAGAGAGAGAGAGAGAGAGAGATCAGCTGTATTGAGAAGAGAATGTTTCCTGTGTTCTCATTTTATTTACAACATATTTTACGCTTAATGGTAAGCAATGAAAAATATTTTTAAAACTCATTTCTAAACTCCATAGCTATTGGCATATTCTTGGTTCAAAATTGGATTAGCTCATTTCAAAATTGTCCAAAGCAGAAAAGTGCGTCAAAAAAAAAAAAAGTGCAAAAGTGGAAGGTGTGTGGAAGAGGGATAGTCTTATACGGAGAGTATATAACAAACTCTATATTTTGAGTGGAAATGTTGGGGGGTCGTCTTATACGCCCAGTCGTCTTATACGCCGGCAAATACGGTAGTTAACATTTCACTAAGAAAGTATCAACAGTGAAATATCTTTATCGGTCCTAAAGTATCAGAATGCAACTTCTTAATCTTGATATTAAACAGTAAGAACATTGCGAGGGGATGCGTCTTTCTAGCTTTCCAAAGAAGAACCTTTCCTAGCCTTACCAGGAGACAGGCAAGAATAAATCTCAGGCTTTTAAAAAAAAAAAAAACCATAAAAAAATAGTTCTACCTCGAAGGAAAATCATTTCTTTGAAGAGAAAGAAATCCTTCACTTGGGGAAAACCCAGGACCACAAAGAAATTCACATCAGAACATTGTGAACATGATCGTGTGTTGTGCATGCAAAGTGTTTTTGAGGATATTCAGGAAATATCCATGGCTAAATCTTTGCAGGGTTTTTTTTTCTTTATAAATATCCCCTCTCCCCCCCAAAAAAGGACAAAGGGTAAAAGAAAAAAAAGAGAGAGAGATTTTTCAGTGTCAGCAAAATTCCAGAAGAACATTAAAACTTTTTTGCTGATTAGATTATAAAAGCTTCACTTTCCTCGCAGTTCCCTGAGGTAATTAGCAAACAGACTAGTGATTTTTAAATATATCTTTTTTTGCCTGTCTGATGAAAGGGCATTCTCTAGGCTCCCAAAGACTCTGCTCAGTTTGAAAAGCAAAGACTTGAAGGAGAATCTCAGAAAGTGTTGTGTCCGTCGAGAAAGGAAGCTCGGAGTCAGTGACTTGGTTTCAGCTCTTTATTGGCTCCTGATACAGCTTAAGCTTGAAGGGAAAAACTGCGGCTTTTATTCTCGAGCCGCGGCGGTCGCGACCAATGACACCGCTTGAATCTCCCGCGATTAGTTTCCACCAATCGCGGGGATTATGCAGCGGACCAATCAGTGCGGCTCGCTCGACCAATCCGGTCGCCGCGCGCCTTAACCAATCGCGATGCGGGGCTACGAGTATGTAGATTGACTTGTACAGAACACCCCTCCCCTCTTGGTTCGGTCCTCGTAACGTAGTCCCGTGGGTAGGCGGGGCTTCGTGCTTGTCTACTTGACTTGCGCAGCTTAGTTGTTGTTTGGTTCCCGGCCGGTTCGGTCGGGACTTCTGTTCTCTTGGCCCTGTCGATGGAACCCCTGGAAGGTGTCGCTGGGCCTCTTGTTGCAGCTCCCTCCCGGTCTACCCGGGTTGGTCGAGCTGCGACTTTCACCGCTCCTGCCTGGTCTTTCCGGGCTGGTTGAGCTGGCCTGGCTGTTCCTTCCTGGTGAGACTTCGGGCTGGCTGTTGACTGGTGAGTATTGCTGGTTATTTCCTATTTGATCCTCTGTGTCTTCCCTCCCCTCTTGGTTTGTGTTATCGGTGTCGTCTGTGTTTGGTTGCGTGTCGGTTGTGTTTTTTGTTCTTGATCTTATTTGATCGATGTGGCGTTTCCATGTTTGTCCGTCGGTTGTCTGTAGCCGGTAGGAGTGGGGTCCTGTCAGTTGGGTTATAGTTGCGGTACCCATAGTGGGTCTCCGGTAAGGTTTTTGCATAGACTGCGTCGCCTGGTGCAAAAACCGGTGCTTGCTAGATGAGTCCGGGGTTTTTCCGGGTTGTATGTGGGGTGTAGTCTGTCGAGTGGTGACCTTAGTTTTCTCCCCATTAGCAATTCTGCCGGGCTTTTGTTAGTCGTTGTGTTAGGGGTGATATGTTGTATTAGGAGCATTTTATTTATTTTTTCTTGTATGTCCCCGTGTTCGATCTTTTGGAGGGTTCTTTTTGTAAATTGAACCATCCGTTCTGCTCTACCATTGGCCGGATGCGCCGTCGCTGTCAGTGCGTGTCGTATGCCTCGTTCCGCTAGGAATCTTTCGAATTCCAGCGAGGTGAACTGGGGTCCGTTGTCTGACACGATGACATCCGGGAGACCGTGGGTTGCGAAGAGTTTGTTTAAGACCTTGGTTACTGCATCTGTTGTGGTGGTCTTCATGTTGCTTACCTCCAGCCAGTTGGAGTAAGCATCCACCGTGATGAGGAATGTGTTCCCTTTTGTGGGCCCGGCAAAGTCTATATGGAGTCTCGACCATGGTCCCCTGGGCGTTTCCCATTCTAAAATTGGTGCTGCGGGGGATTTGGTCTGGTTTCTTGGCAGCGAGCACTTGGCTACCCAGGCCTCGATCTCCTTGTCCATACCTGGCCACCAAGCATAGCTTCTGGCTAAAGCTTTAGTCCTCACAATCCCGGGTGCCCTTCGTGTAATAATTGTAATACCTTCCCTTGCAGTTTTTCCGGTATGACCACCCTGTCCCCCCATAACAAACAACCTTTCTGTAGTGACAGTTCTGTTTGCCGGTTTCGGAATGTCCTGAATGCATCATCGCTGTCTTTCTCTGGCCATCCCTTTGCTACCCAATGTAATACCCGCGCCAGACGCTTGTCTTTATTAGTCTCTCGGGCAATGTCTGGCGCGGTTATGGGTAGGTCCGGCAATGTCTCTATGCTGAGGGTGGTCGTCGTGGGAGCTGGATCGTCGTCTAGGTCGGGAAGCGGCGGCGGCTCAACGCGTCTGCATGGGAGATCGTCTTACCCGGTCTGTGTGTGAGCCGGTAGTGTCGTGGCGGCGAGGAACTCAGACCACCTTGTCATCCTGGGGGATAGGATGTTCGGGTGGCCTTGTTCCCCGCCAGGATGCCTAGCAGCGGCTTGTGGTCCGTGATGAGGGTGAATCGGCGGCCGTGGAGGTACTCGTGGAACTTCTTTACTGCTGCGGCGATGGCCAGTGCCTCCTTATCTAATTGGCTGTAGTTTCTTTCGGGTTTGCTGAGTGTTCTTGAAAAGAAAGCGATGGGTGCTTCTTTTCCGTCTGGGAGTGTATGGCTGAGGACAGCGCCGACGCCAAATGGTGAGCGTCGCATGTGGCGGCGATGGGTAGGGTCTCATTATACTGAATGAGAACGGCATCCGAGGTGAGCAGGTCTTTGGTATTCTTGAATGCGGTGTCCTCCCGTTTCCCCCAGGTCCATTTGGCCGTCCTGTCCAGGAGCCTATGCAAAGGCTCCGCCCGTGATCGCCTTTTGAGGCAAGAACACATTGTAAAAATTTAGCAGTCCCAGAAATGCCTGCAGCTCTGTTTTGTTCTTGGGTGTGGGGGCTTCCTTTATGGCTTTGACCTTGCTTCCGGTTGGGTGGATGCCATGTCGGTCTAGGAGGTACCCCAGAAACTCGACTTGCTCTGTGTATAGCTGGCATTTCTCTTTCTTCACCTTTAGCCCGGCCCCTTTGAATTTTCTAGTACCTCCCTTAGGCGACCCTCTAGTTCCTCCTGGTTGGCTGCTGACACCAATACATCGTCAAAATAGGGAACCACCCCTTGATTCCTCGCAGCAGTCTCTCCATGAGGCTCTGGAAAATTCCTGGGGCTACGCTGACTCCAAACTGGAGTCGGTTACAACGAACGCTCCCGGTGGGTGACTATTGTTTGCGCCTCGGCGGTTTCTTCATCGACCGGCAGTTGCTGATAGGCTTGCGCCAGGTCGAGCTTCAAAAGACCTTGCCCCCAGCGAGTGTAATAGGTGTTGCACTACTGGGGCGGGGTAGGCGCTTTGTTGCAGGCGCAATTGAGGGTGGCCTTATAGTCCCGCAGATCCTTACTGACCCATCTGGTTTGACTGGGGTGACTATAGGGGTCTCCCACCGGGCGTGGTCGATTGGCTGCAAAACCCCCTGTTTGTGAGTTTGTCAATCTGCTCGTCTATTTTCTTCCGGAGTGCAAAAGGCACCCGTCTGGGTTTTAGGCGTATGGGGGCGACATTTGGGTCTAGGCTAAAAGAGATAGGGGCCCTTTGTACTTGCCTAGGGTGCCGTCGAATACTTCTTGGAAGTCCCTCGCCAGCTGCTGCTCCCAGTCGGCCTCTGTGGTGTGGTTTACTCCCGTGACCTCGATCCCGAGTGGCGCGAACCATTGGAGTCCTAAAAGGCTGGGTCGGTTCCGGTCCACGATAGTCAGGGAAGTTTCGCGGTGCGGTTTTGAAAGTCACCACGAACTGTCCGGTCCCAATGACGGGGATGCGGTTCCCCTGATAGTCCTTGATGATCAGTTTCTGGTTCTCCAGTCCTCTTTTCTGGATGTTTGGCACCAGGCGCTTGAGTTCTTTCCAGGCGACCATGGAGAGGTAGGATCCGGAGTCTACCTCCATCCGGCATGGCTCGCCCTCGATGCTCACCTCCACGTAGACCTTCCGGGCATCCGTGGTTTCGGCATGGCCGATGGTGACCGTCTGGTGGGTTTCTTCTCTCTGTCGGCCTTCCCGCTCCGTCGTCCTCGGTTGTCTCGGTTCCAGCGATAGTCGGCTTGGCGATCTCTGGTTCTCGGGGTGTCGTCTCGTCCCGGTTGCTTGGTTCTCGCCGGCGGGGCTGTGTGTCTTTTGAGTCGGCAGACTCGGGCGATGTGGCCCTTCTTGTTGCACTGCCGGCAGATCGCGTCGATAAAGCGGCACTTTCGGATCGAAAGTGGTTTCCCCGCACCCGGCGCACTGGTTCCCCGACTTACGACCCGTTGATCTCGCCGGTCCCGTCCTGTTTGTAGTCGGTGGGCGTCTTCCTCCTCGTCCGTGGTATCGGAGCGGAGTCCAGGTCCCGTGGTGTGTGGTGGTTTCTCGTCGGCTTGTCTCGGGGTTTCAGTGTGGTCCCCGTCGTCTGCCCTCCGAAGTCTGGCTGCTGACTTCCGGGTGGCTTCGGCTGCGGAAGCTTCGGCCAGGCGTCCCGAGGTCGATGTTGCCTTTCACCATCAGTCGACTTTTTAGTGCCTGATCCCTGAGGCCTAGGACCACGCGGTCTCGGAGGACATCGTCCAGGTCCCTGAACTCGCACATCCCCCTAGGTCTGCAAGGCGGCTATAAAGTCGCTAATGCTCTCGTCCTGCCGCTGGTTTCGCCGATAGAACTCATCCCGCCGGATGAGGATGGGCACAGCGGGGCGTAGTGGTTCCGAAGGAGTGGCTCGAGATCGGCCCAGTCCATCGCCTTCACGTCCTCTGGCTTGCGAGGGCTTTGGCCATCTTAAACACTGCGGGCCCGCGGTGTGTAGAGAAAACGGCCCTTTTCTTCTGCCCGTTCGCATCCTTCAAATTGCTACTTTCGAGGAACATCAGGAATCTATCCGTGTACAATTCCCAGTCCTCGGTAGCGGGGTTGAAGGGTGCTGGTGGGTCATGCTGGCCATCTCGTCGGTCCTTTGTCTTCCTCGGGACACGTGCTCGGTGGTTATTCTCTGGATCCCACCCTCGTCGCCAGTGTTGTGTCCGTCGAGAAAGGAAGCTGAGTCAGTGACTTGGTTTCAGCTCTTTATTGGCTCCTGATACAGCTTAAGCTTGAAGGGGAAAAACTGCGGCTTTTTATTCTCGAGCGCGCGGTCGCGTGACCAATGACACCGCTTGAATCTCCGCGATTAGTTTCCACCAATCGCGGGGATTCGCTGTGCGACCAATCAGTGCGGCTCGCTCGACCAATCCGGTCGCCGGCGCCAACCAATCGCGATGCGGGGCTACGAGTATGTAGATTGACTTGTACAGAACAGAAAGACTAGAAGTTCCTCTTGTGAAATGAAATGGAGGGGAGGGAGAGAGAGAGAGAGAAATGGGATTGACACGGCAGAGAATTAACCGTCATTTCTTTCGAATGTCATTCGTATTTGGGAGTCAGATCCTGAATTAATTAACATGCACAAGAAAGCAACAACTGCTCCTTGCAAACATCTGCCCCGGGTCAAATTCAACCTCCAAAAAAATGCTTCTTTGGACTCTGATTTTGGGTTGAGGGAAAGATCCTGAAATCTCTTCTTGGCTTAATAGCTCCTAACCAGGGGTGAGATTCAAATGTCTTAACAACTGGTTCTGTGGGTGCGGCCTAATTTGTGGGTGTGCCCTGGTGGTCACGTGACTGGGTGGGTGTGGCTTGGTGGTCACATGACTGGCTGGGCGTGGCTTGTATGTAAAAATTGTAAATATTTATGTTAATATTGGATTTTCTATTTAAAAAAAGAGCAACTTTTACCCAAAACCAGGCAAAGCAGGCGGGCAGATTGAGTTGCTCACAGAATCACAGATTCACTTAGAGATCTACCTTTCTGCAATCTGTTACCTGAGTCTGCACTGAAAACTAGAAGCTTTAGTCCTAAGGAAGATTCAACTCTCTTTTAGATTAGCTAAAAAACACAAGGAATCCAACAATTTCTTGCTTTCTAGCTAATCTAAATCTCCCTGCACAGCAGAACAGCTAAAGACCACTAAAAGCTACACACACTCCAACTCTTTCCCATCTAGTGATCAGCTGGGTTTTTACACCCCATACCTGGTAGTTGTCCTAAACCTCAGTGGTTGGTTCTCCACTAACACAAATTCTGAGAACATTCAGGGCCACCACAGAAGATCGGTCAACTTCTGATCCCCCGAGTCTGTTGCCAGCATCTTGTTGCCAGCATCTTGTTGCCAACCTGGATGTCCTTGTACTCAACACAGAGCCCGCATCTCTTTCCCATTTTGGAGAACTTGGTGCAAATCTTTGTCATCAACCTGAGAACATCAAAAACCTGGATTTCCAGCTTTTGTGTAGCTATCTCAGCCATGTTTGACTTTGTGCCATTTCTGAACACTCTCCAGGCCATTCCACCGACAGGGTGGCTTAGGCTAATGACTTTTTTATTGAAAATACACATTCCATCTTGCTCTAGATCTGAGGTCATTGTGTTCGCCTAGATAGCTTTCCTAATATTGAGCTGAGAAAGACCAGGTAGGAAAAGCAGGAAGTGAAATTGCCTGATGACCTCTCTGACCAACAATTCTGTCGCTCCCTGCCCCCCGCTTGTTGTCTTATTGAACAAACCATTCCTCTTTTAAATATTTCACCCATTTATTGAAGTTGGGTGAGGAGCAGAGCTAATAAGAAATGACAGCTGAAATCACTACATTTCAAGACCTGACAACACTCCTTATTTTTAATTTAACTGGGATCATGGATTGATGGGAACATCCACCACTGTGAGCAAATAAAAGTGGCGAAGATGGGGTTCAATTTACATTTATCTTTCATTGATCTGTAGGTTCCTTTTTTTTTTTTTGAAAAAAAAAAGAATTATAGACAAACGAAGAAAAGGGAAGAAGAAGAAGAAGAAGAAGAAGAAGAAGAAGAAGAAGAAGAAGAAGAAGAAGAAGAAGAAGAAGAAGAAGAAGAAGAAGAAGGAGGAGGAGGAGGAGGAGGAGGGAGGAGGAGGAGGAGGAGGAGGAGGAGGAGGAGGAGGAGGAGGAGGAGGAGGAGGAGGAGGAGGAGAAGAAGAAGAAGAAGAAGAAGAAGAAGAAGAAGAAGAAGAAGAAGAAGAAGAAGAAGAAGAAGAAGAAGAAGAAGAAGAAGAAGAAGAAGAAGAAGAAGAAATCTCACAGCTGCTTAACGATCAAGGGGTTGATGGTATTCAGTGGAAATTGCACCGATGTTGAAACACAATGGAGTCTAAAATAAAGCTTTCCCTTCAACCCCTTTCGGTTCAAAATGTCATATTCTTGTTGCTCTTTTTGAGGGTTTCTCTTGATGGAGCTTTGGTGATGGCAGAGAAAGTTCTTCGGGGCATAGTTTTCTGGTCCACATCTCCTCAAGACTCTAACTTCCAAGGCCCAAGAGAAGAAATATTTCATGAGAAGAAGTTCTCATGGAACGCCCAGAAGTTCAATTAAGCCTATTAAGAACTTTCCCTTGCTGCTTGTCTTTCTGAGATTACTGGGGGCTCTCTGAGCCCCGCAGAGTCTTAGCTAGGGGCTCTCCTGAGCCCCTGCGAGCCCCCCGCAGTCCATCCCTGATTTCAATAGGTTCACCAGGTTCAAAAACATTCAATAGCTCTTCCTTTCTTTCCCATTTACACGAAAGAAAATAGTTGTGTCCCCATCCCAGAAGGCATGATCTTTTTCTCTTTTTTTTTGGCACAACTTGAATTTAGACTCAACAAATAGTTGCATTTTCTCAAGCATCCCCACCACCACAAACCCAGACTCAAAGCCCACTGAGACAAAGTGAATTCTTTTTCTCCTTCCTTGCATTTGCGGAGAGCCAAAATATAATGACAGAAGATCACATCAGAAAATATCGCGGTAGCACTTTGCTTCCCGCAAAGAAAGATGAGATGAAGCCGGCCAAAGTCCATCGGCCTCCACGTCAACACATTTGTGTAATGTTGCATTGTGTTTTCCCTTTTTTTGTTTTTTTGTTTTCTCCTTCCTCCCCATAAAAGCCTCACTTATCCTCCTATTCCTCTTTACATCAGCGAGGCCTGCTGGTTGCAGACCTTGGATCTCTTCCCACTTTTATTTCTGAGAACAATCGATGCATGAGATGCATGGGCTCAGCGCCAGACACACTGCAGAGAAGGGCCTGAAATGAGCAGCACCAAAGAAACCAGCCAGCGCACGACATCCATCGAAGAGCTATTTAACTGCACTTAAAACATTAATTAAAACAAAACCACCATGTTAAAAACATCGAAACTTTTTTTTTTTTGGCCTCATTGGCTGGGGACCAACAGAAAGCGGGAATGGATTATTCCAATTTTGCCAACCCGGCCAATAAAACTTCATTGTTTGTTTGTTTCGTTTGATAAATTTAAGGGCTGCTTTGCGTGTCACCTTATTGAGGCAGTTGGTTAAAAAAATAAATTAAAAATTAAAAAAGGCATTTAAAGGGAGGAGCAGAAGGCCCTGATGAAGTTTCAGACGAGGAGAGAATGATCCAGAGAGAGCTGCCATTCGGTCTGAAAGTCTCCTTGGAATTATCAACACTAGGAGGAAATGCTGGATCAGGGAGGAACTGTTGGAAGAGACCCTCTGGAGCTCAGGACTGAGCTGCTGGGTGCTTGGCACTCTCTGAGCTTGGTGGTTTTCCTGCAGACGTTTCATGACCCAACTATGTAATATCATCATGGCTAGAAGGAGAGGTGTTCCTGGAGAGGAGAGGAGAGAGGAAGAAAGAAGATGTAGGAAAGAGAGAGGGGAGGGGAGAGGAGGAAGAGGAGGAGGAAGTGTTAAATATTCAATGATGCCTCATTAATATGCGTGTGCGTGATATGTAGGGTGGAGTTGGACATCAGACTCCATTCATTGGTCCAGCCACTGGTGGGAATAATAAAGCACCGTCAGAGGCTGAAGCGTTGGACAGCGCCGGCTATAAAAGGCGAGCCACTTTTCTGCTCCTGAGCCTAAATAGAGAGTTTTCCTACACTCTCTGGTCCTGCCTCTTCCTTCTGCATGGCCACTTAACAGGGAGAGGAGGAGGAGGACTGTGGGGGCTCTCCGAGCTTGGTGGGTTTCTTGCCAATGTTTCATGACCCAACTATGTAATATCATCATGGCTAGAAGGGAGTGTGGAGAGGAGGAGGAGGACTGTGGGGGCATTGAGACGATTGTGGAGAGGAGAGGAGAGGAGAGGAGAGAGAGGAGAGGAGAGGAGGAGAGGAGAGGAGAGGAGAGGGAGGAAGAAAGAAGATGTAGGAAAGGGAGAGGAGAGCAGGAGGAGGAGGAGGAAGAGGAAGAGGGAGAGGGAGAGGGAGAGGAGAGGAGGAAGAGGGAGAGGGAGAGGAAGAGGGAGAGGAAGAGGAAGAGGAAGAGGAGGAGGAGAACTGTGGGGGCTCTTTGAGCTTGGTGGGTTTCTTGCAGATGTTTCATTATCCCACTAGGAAATGTCATCATTGCTAGAAGGGAGTGTGGAGAGGAGGAGGAGGAGGAGGAGGAGGAGGAGGAGGAGGACTGTGGGGTCCTTGGTGCTCTCTGAGCTTGGTGATTTTCTTGCTAACAGTTCATGACCTAACTAGGTAACATCATCAGTGCTAGGAGGAAGTAGACTTTGTTTTCCCTTCTAGCACCGATGAGGTTATTTATTGGGTAGCTTCCCTAACAGGTTCTTCTAGCAATCCAGCCATTGCCTGGGAGAAAACTTTTCAGGAAACATTGCTTTTCCCCTTTCGGTGATGGTGGGGAACCCTGAAAACCCCCCCTCCTTTCCCCCGTCCTTCTCCACAGAGGGAAAACGAATTGGCAGGGAATGGTGCTGACCCATCCCAAAAACTCGCGAAAGAGACATCCTCAAACAAGCAACCTTCGCCAAACGCAACCGGTCAATTAGAGCGCCGTCTTTGCAACAGTTTGGCTTTTTAGCACTTATGCATAATTGAGAGTCCGGTGCTTCTCCTTCCTGAAATTAAACTCCAGCGAAGCATAGCAGATGGTTCTAAAGGGCTCGCAAAAACCACCCACCACACCGGTGGATTGCCTCGCCTCCGACGTATTGCGTGTTTTGTGTGTATGTGTATGTGTGTTTTCCCCGCGGCAGATAATTGACTCCTGACCCCGATACTGCTTTTATGGCTGCTGATTTAGCACCAGTTTATTCATCAACATCTGGTGGGCTCAAAATGATGTTTTATTTTATTAGCTCCCAAATGGGTGGCTAATGCAGCTTAATGGGGCAGGGACGGGCCATTAAGAGAATAGAATAACATCCGAGTAACTGAGTCGGATGGGATCTTGTAGGTCATCTAGTCCAGGGATCGCCAACCTTTTGGACCTCAGGACCACCAAACTCATAATTTCAAACCCCATGGACCAGAGACCCTGGGAAAATCCCCCCAAAAAGTCTGCGGGAAAATCCCCCACTCCGTTTTCCTACTGATCAATCATTCTTTGTTTGGGATTGCAGGATACCATCTCCAGCTCCGTTCTCAGGAGGGGAGAGAGAGAGAGGAGAGACTTTTGGCTTCGTGCAAGGAAAGCAGCAGAAGCAGCAGAAGTCTTTCTTTCTCTCTCCCAAACTCCGCCAGAAATGAGTCTTTGTGAGACTTGTCACGCCAGCTCAGCCTCTTGGAACAGGATGCCTTGCAGGGTCTTCTTACTGGCAACCCTGAATAGAATAACAGAGTTGGAAGAGACCTTAGAGGTCTTCCAATCCAACCCTCTGACCAAGCAGGAGATCCTATGCCCTTCCAGTTGTCCAATCCTTTCTTTAAAAGCCTCAAGTGATGGAGCACACACAACTTCTGGAGTAAAGTCGTTCCACTGGTTAATTGTTCTCACTGTCAGAAAATTTCTCCTTAGTTCTAGGTTGCTTCTCTCCTTGATTAGTTTCCACCCGTTGCTTCTTGTCCTGCCTTCAGATGCTTTAAAGAAGAGGGTAGTAATACAACAGAGTTGGAAGGGACCTTGGAGGTCTTCTAGTCCAACCAGCTATATTAAGTTTCTCCTTAGTTCCAGGTTGCTTCTCTCCTTGATGAGTTTCCACCCATTGCTTCTTGTCCTGCCTTCTGATGCTCTGGAGAATAGCTTGACTCCCTCTTCTTTGGGGCAGCCCCTGAGATATCGGAACACTGCTATCATGTCTCCCCTAGTCCTTCTTTTCATCAAACTAGACATATACCCCATTAGAGTTTTCAGTCTCTGCACCCCCAACCTGGCCTTCTAATCTGAAAGACTTTTCTGAGTGAACTAAGGATGTTTTTGTCTGCTTTTGTTTTGTCTTTGTTTAATTTATTTATTTATTTTTTGCCCTTTGGACTCTGTATTTTGATCTTCAGAATGAAATAATTTTTTTAAAAGGAAAAAATAAATAAAGGAGAAACGATGAGGACATCAAATGATAAAACGAAGGGGAGTATTGCCTTTCATTTCATGCCCTCTCTCTCTCTCTCTCTCTCTCCCATCTGCCTTCTCTGTTCTCTAAGGCCCGTGATGGCTGTCATTTCAAAGAGAACAGCCAGTAATCTAAATTTACTGAATCATGTCAAAACGGTGCCAAGTTGAAAGCAACTTAGAAGACTTGTGGAGCATAGCAGGGTGCAGATGTCCGTTTGAGTTTCATCCAGGAAAAGAAAAAAAAAGGATTGCCACTTTAGCCCTTCAGAGTTATCCCCGGCTCTCATAAAGAGATATTCACAGCATTGGTGGCATCTGAAATCTTGGGAAGGAGACGGTGAATATTTCACCCATATTCAGGTAACAGATCGTCAGAGTTGGAAGGGACCTTATAGGTCATCTAGCCCAACCCCCTGCCCAAGCGGGAGACCCTACACCATTTCTGACAGATGGCAGTCCAGTCTCTTCTTGAAAGTCTCAAGTGATGAAGCTCCCACAACTTCCGAAGGCAACTTCTGTTCCATGGGTGGATTGTTCTCATTGTCAGAAAGTTTCTCCTTATTTCCAGGTTAAATCTCTCTCCTTGATCAGTTTCCATCCATTCTTCCTTGTCTGGCCTAAAGGCATAAAGAACAGGTTTTTCTTGACTTATAGCCCTTTGTCTATGACTGTCTGAAGTTACAACAACACTGAAAAAAGTAACTTATCATTGGACTCACATTTAGCCCAGCATCCCTATGGTCACGTGATCAAAATTCAGGCACCCGGCATATATTTAGAATAGTTGCAGATCCCAGGGTCCTGTGATTGACATTTGAGACTTTACCAGAACGGCTTCGGAGAAGTGAAGTCAATGTGGGGAACTGGCATTCCATTCTAACACTGCTGGTGTTACCTAGTTGGGTAATGAAATGTCTGCAAGAAAACAACCAACCTCAGAGAGCACGGACCTCCTCCTCCTCCTCCTCCTCCTCCTCCTCCTCCTCCTCCTCCTCCTCTTTGCAAACCTCATTTTATTGTAGCACTGCTGAGATTACTTAGTTGGGTAATGAAACGTCTGCAAGAAAACCACCAAGCTCAGAGAGCATTGAATACCCCACCATATCAACCTGGATATTTCAAGTGCTATAAGAGAACCAAAAGACACAGGACACGGCTTTGTGAATCCAACTGCAGCACACATACACAACTTTGAGCCAGAGAGATAAAAAATAATACCATTCTGGCCCACGTTTTTTCTGAATAATTGATCCCTAAATTCATTGTAAAGCAGGACGTGTAAAAATGGCTCCCAGCAAAAGACTTAATAGCAACCCACAACATATTCGGAGAGGATTACGCCAGGTTTTCATTACTCCGTTCTTACTCGATACAGCATCCTACTTTTCATTGCAAGGTAACTTAAAAATCGCCCCTCAGGCTAACTTGGTGTTTTATGAGGGAAAATTGGGTGGGGGGTAGAAATGAGAGAACAAGAAAGCAGACAGTTGGAAAAACAATATTCCGAAATAAAGCAGGGAAGGAAAGAGAGTTGCCTCTTTTATTATTTATTTAATTGATTGATTAATCGATTGATTGATTAATTAATTAATTTTTTAATCCCGCCCTACTGGGCAATTCTGGGCGCTTACAAGTTATAAAAGAAGCGGGGGGGGGGAAATAATTAAAACATTAAAGTATGATTAACTGTATCATGCCTTTGAACGTGTAGTTCGTACAGAGCCAGCGTGCATTTGTATTTGTGTGTGTATAAATTATATATGCCTGCTTTGGAGAAAAAAAAAGTGTTTATAATTATTAAATTGTGTACATGTGTGTGTAATTTTCAAAGCACGGGTGCACACTGAGCTTGCTTTGAAAATAACTCGGTGGGGGGGAAACACTTCAGATATTATATGAGTTCAGCATATGTCAGTAATTAATTAGAGCAACTCCCTGTGCTTGAGGAGGTGGGCCTGGAAAAAAACGTAGATTCTTGAAGAGTTATGTTAACTTTAAGAGGTGGATTTCTGAATGGAAGATTTCAAGTTAACCAGTTAGTTAACCTAGTTAATTCGTCAGTTCGAATAGCTTCCTCCATCACTGGAGGCTTTTAAGAAGAGACGGGACACCCACCTGTCTGAAATGGTACTATAGGGTCTCCTGGTGAAGCAGGGAAGTGGACTAGAAGATCTTCAAAGTCCCTTCCAACTTTATTATCCTGTGTTCTGGTTGACTTTAGGCCCATCTTTCTTTTCTTTCATCTACCTCAGAATTCTGTAGAGATTCTCAGTCATCCAGGCCATGGTTGTCCCAAAGGTGCTTTTTCAGGTGGCGGTATATGGAAGGGAGGGAAGGAGGGAGGGAGGGTGGAAGGGAAGAAGGAAGGAAGGAAGGAAGGAAGGAAGGAAGGAAGGAAGGAAGGAAGGAAGGAAGGAAGGAAGGAAGGAAGGAAGGAAGGAAGGAAGGAAGCCAGCCAGCCAGCCAGCCAGCCAGCCAGCCAGCCAGCCAGCCAGCCAGCCAGCCAGCCAGCCAATCAGCCAGCCATGGTGGTGCAGTGGTTAGAATGGAGTATTGCAGGCTAACTCTGCCCACTGCCAGCAGTTCGATCCTGACTGCTCAAGGTTGACTCAGCCTTCCATCCTTCTGAGGTGGGTAAAATGAGGACCCAGATTGTTGGGGGCAATAGGCTGACTCTATAATCTGCTTAGAGAGGGCTGGAAAGTGGTATATAAGTCTGCTATTGCTGAGGAAGGAAGGAAGGAAGGAAGGAAGGAAGGAAGGAAGGAAGGAAGGAAGGAAGGAAGGAAGGAAGGAAGGAAGGAAGGAAGGAAGGAAGGAAGGAAGTTAGCTGTGGTGCCACAATGGTTAGAATGCAGTATTGCAGGCTATCTCTGCCCACTGTCTGGAGTTCAATCCTGACTGGCTCCAGGTTGACTCAGGCTTCCATCCTTCCATGTTCGGTAAAATGAGGACCCAGATGGTTAGGGGCAAGAGGCTGACTCTATAATCCGCTTAGAGAGGGCTGTAAAAGCACTGTGAAGCGGTATATAAGTCTAAATGCTATTGCTAAGTGCTATCCTTATAGTCAAATTGCAGAATCCGAAGCCAAGAAAGAACCCAGCTCCAGTTTCCTTCCTACGCGGAAAGAGTGTTTCCATGAAACTCTTTCCAAAGCCCCTAAGTTTCATTAGGTGTTAGCCAGCTTCCCTCAGGAGAATCCACGGAAGAAGGACAAGACTGGTGAGATTCTGGAGGCTGTCAGAGAGAAGCCCTGAGTGAGGAGCAGACTGTTCATGTGACACACTGCAGGCTGAGGCAGCCTGAGGCAATGCAACCTTAGCTTGTGAAAGTGCATTTCATCTGCATATCTCAAAGAAATCTCAAAGATTTCTCCTTGGCAGTGAATCCCATTGATAAATGAAGGCTTAATTCTCCAGAACCCACATGAAGGAGGCAGTGCGTGCTTTCCTTTCCTGTTCCAATTGCACCAAACCATCTTTACTTCTACTTTTTCTTCAGCGTTTGTCTCGCGCTCTGGCGAGGTCCGCTAATGTCCTTGAGTACTGCTTCCACGCCTCTCTGTCTGCCACGTATGTCGGGTCTGCCTTCGCGGTCTCTAGATCGGCCTTGATCGTGTCCATCCAGCGTTGCTTAGGTCTACCACGCGGTCTCGCTCCTCCGACAATCACCTTCATCGTAGATTTGATGATGGATTCTTCCTTGGCGCGACTCACATGGCCGAACCATCGTAGCCGGGACTGCCTCATGACCGTGGGGATGGGCACGACGTTGAACCGTCTGCGCACTTCTTCATTCCTGATGCGATCGAGTAGGGTGAGGCCTACCGACCATCGGAGCATTCGCATCTCCATTGCCTGGAGTCTGCTTTCGACTTCTTTGGTCGTCGGCCAGCACTCTGCGCCGTATATGGCCACGGGCGCACCACAGAGTTATAGATTTTCGCCTTCAGGCGCATCGGCATCTTCTTGTCACAGAGGACGCCCGTGACGGACTTCCATTTGCCCCACGCTGCGTTGATCCTGGCTGCCACCTCAGTTTGTAGTAGGCCTTCTTCCCAAGAGTAGTTCCCAGGTACTTGAAGGTGGAGGCGCGCGGTAGCTCCTGCCCGTTCACGTGGATGGAGCCTGTCGTTCGTTGTCAGTGGTCAGGTATTCGGACTTCTTTAGGTTCAACCGGCCGAACTGCTCAAGGCGGTCGTGCCACTGTTGGACTAGGTGCTCGAGTTCAGCCTTGCGCAGGTTGGCCAGGAACACATCATCGGCGTAGAGCAGCGTCCATGGGCGGGCGTGTGCAGGTCGTGTGTAATTGTGTCCATCACCAGAATGAACAGCAGTGGTGAGAGAGCAGAGCCCTGGTGTACGCCGACGGTGATATTGAACTCCTCTGATATCCCAGCTGCCGCTTTTACACGGCTTTTGTGACATCTGTATAGGAGTTGGACCCATTGTACAGTAGCTCGGGCACGCCGTGATCTCGCAGTGCGTACCAGATGAGATCGTGCGGGACTCGGTCGAAGGCCTTTTCCAAGTCCAAGAAGGCGGTGTGGAGCGGGATTTTCTTCTCTCTGTGAGCCTCCATCAGCATCCGCACACCGAAGATGGCATCGGTGGTGCCGCAGTTCTTGATGAATCCGGCCTGGTTGACGCTGATGTCGGCGATGTCCCGAATGCGCTTATCGAGGATGCGTTCGAAGATCTTCATAGTGTGTGACAGTAACCTGACCGGTCTGTAGTTGGAGCAGTCCGCTGGGCTGCCCTTTCCCTTCAGATCGGAACAGTGGTGCTGCGGTACCAGTCGTGTGGCACTATTCCCGTGGAGACGATGTTGTTGAACAGCTCGCACAGCCACAATGCCGAGCCCGGTAGTGCCTTTTTCCAGAAGTCGGCAGGGATGTCGTCTGGTCCTGTTGCCTTACCGTTTTTCATGGCCTTGATGGCGTCGGTGACCTCGCTGGCGTGAATGCCTGAGACTGGGCCTTCGACGGGGTCACCTCGCGGGGTTCGTGGGTGTGGGAACTCCTCGGTGGAGATCTTCTCAAGTATTGCCGCCACCTCTCGGCGGCGTCTCTGGGGTTGACGATCAAATTTCCCCTTTCGTCGTTGATCCCATGAAACTGGTCAATGTCCAGGGTCTTCCTGTGTCTGCTTTTGGCTAGGCGGTAGATCTCATTCTCGCCTTCTCGCGTGTTCAGCTTTTTGCACCAAACCATCAATCCTTTTAAACCATGATGGTGAGGCAGGGCGGGAGAGAAAGGAATGGTGGCTTGCTCGGTGGTTGAGCTCCTGCTTTGCATACAGAAACTCCTGGGGTCCAGTTGCGTGGGATGGAGAATAGTTGATATTTGGAGCGGCTGTCACCAGTCAGCATTCAGATGCAGATGAAAAGAGGTGATAGCTTCCCTCTGCGGAAGGTAAATGTCTATGCAAAGTCTTCAAAAGTGATCTTGAAGGAGAGAGGGATGGAAGGAGGGAAGGAGGGAGGGAGGAAAAAGAGAGAAAATGAAGGAAAGAATAGGGGAGGAAAGAGGGGAGGAAGGAGGGGAGGGAGAAAGGAAGGAAAAGAAAGAAAAGGAAGGAATAGGGAAGGAAGGAGGGGGAAAGGAAGGAAGGAAAAAGAGAGAAAAGGAAGGAAGGACTAGGGAGGGAAGGAAGGAAGGAAGGAAGGAAGGAAGGAAGGAAGGAAGGAAGGAAGGAAGGAAGGAAGGAAGGAAGGAAGGAAAAAAGAGAGAAAAGGAAGGAAGGAATCCTCACAATGCTTCCTGGTCTTCATCCTCTTTTTCCTCCCATGCCATCTACTCCTTTGCATGCCATACTGATGTTTGTACAATACATAACAAATTATCAGAACAAATTATGTCCTCCAGATCAGTTCAGACCAGTGGCTAACAGGGACAATGTCTATTAAAATCGAAAACATGTCCCTATCCAGGTCTTATGTGATAGGAAATTCGATCCCCTTGGAGAAATGTAGCACGGATTGACCCTGCAAAGTCCAAACCAGATGATCTAATGAGTGAAATTACAAGGTAGGATTTGCCACCAGTTCTTTTTTTCTGGAATATTCTTTCCTTTATGATTTAGGATTTCAAATCTGCCCTGATAATCTGACTTCCTTTGCTCAATCCTCACCCCTCCATCGTCAAGGTTTTCCTGGGAGTTTTGTTCATATATTGATGTTTGCAGCCATCCCATGTTCTGCAACATTATAACTCAAAGACAGATGGTAAAATGTCGTTTTACTTAATGTAAAGCATATGGCGTCTTTAAAAAAAATCAAAACAAAAGATGTTCTTGTTGAAGGTCAAGGAAAGCACTCAAAATGACATTCCTTTTTTAAAAAAAACAGTGAGGGCTTTTAAAATATAAGTATTTAAGAAGCATAATAATGGAAAGAGGTGGACTGGCCATTTTTGGCCCAAGACTCCAGTTGAAGAACTAGATCTGACAAAGGAGAATACTTGTAGTTCAGGGTTGAACTTGGTTGTTCTCTGAACTTGGTTGTTCTCTTGGATTTTGGGAAAGAGGAGGAGGAGGAGGAAGGGGACTGTGGGGTCCTTGGTGCTTTCTGAGCTTGATTGTTCTCTTGAATTTGAGAGAAGAGGAAGGAGGAGGAGGAGGAGGAGGAGGAGGAGAAGGAGAAGGAGAAGAAGAAGAGAGGAGGAGGAGGAGGAGGAGGAATCCTGGATGATTTCTGAGCTTGATTGTTCTCTTGAATTTGAGGAAAGAGGAGGGGAGGGAGGAGGAGGAGGAGGAGGAGGAGGAGAAGAAGAAGAAGAAGAAGAAGAAGAAGAAAGAAGAAGAGGAGGAAGAAGAAGAGGAGGAAGAAGAACAAGAAGAAGAGGAGGAGGAGGAGGAGGAGGAGGAGGAGGAGGGAGAAGAAGAGGAGAAGAAGAAGAAGAAGAAGAACAAGAAGAAGAAGAAGAAGAAGAAGAAGAAGGAGGGGAAGAAGAAGAAGAAGAAGAAGAAGAAGAAGAAGAAGAAGAAGAAGAAGAAGAAGAAGAAGAAGAAGAAGAAGAAGAAGAAGAAGAAGAAGAAAGAAAGAAAGAAAGAAAGAAAGAAAGAAAGAAAGAAAGAAAGAAAGAAAGAAAGAAAGAAAGAAAGAAAGAAAGAAGGAATCCTGGATGGTTTCTGAGCTTGATTGTTCTCTTGCAGACATTTCATGACCCAACTACTGTAGGTGACACCATCAGGGCTATAAGAGAGTGGGGTTCACTCTCATTTTATATTCCAGCGTCCTGCCCTGTCACTATTGGTGGGCGTAGTTTTGGAGGTTCTTTGCCTGGGCTGTTTATTATTATCTACTACTACAAATACGCAATGAACCCCTTCCTGCACCACCCACCGCCATGGTATTTTGAATCCCAATTCTTGAGCGTCAGTTCAACTGGCGCTAATAAAGGCCTAAGCCAACAGTGAATTGTGGCTTAGACATGGTTGTTATGTTCTATTCCATTGGGATTCTTTGGTGTTGCGTGGCCATTTTTTTTTTGCTTTTCATCCTCAGAGGTTTTTGTCCTCCCCAACGCTATGATTCTCAGCTTTATAAATATCTCCGAACGGCACAATAATACCGCAATCACAGTGCCTGGCTGCCTGTGAAATGACCTCCATTGTGTCTCTCTCTTTTTTTTTCTTTCTTTCCCCCATTCAACCTGTAAAATACCAAGCAATCTCTACTTATTTTCAATCCTCAGGCAGCACCAGATTCCCAGCAAGGCAGAGCTTTTTTTTTCAGCCAGAATCTAAACTTTAAATTATTCTAGAAAGAGGAGGGTTCCTTTTTATAGCGGGGTGGGTGGGTGAGGGAACTTTCCGAGTCTTTTGGGAGGGCGAAGGCTATTTTATCCGTGGGGTAACGAGATTTGAAAAAGCACCAGTAAATGTACTTTCTCCTCCCAAAGGAGATTGTTTTGAATCCAAAGCAATTTAGCTATTGAGAAGTGAAGTGAGCTAAATGATTGGACCAAGGCGGCTTCTGAGTCCAGCTAGTTTTCAGCCAATTCAGGCAAGGCCCTGGATATTTTTGAAGCACAGAAACGTCCATTTCTTCCCTAGAATGGAACCAGGAACAAAAATTTCCCAGGGGGGCTAGCTTATTACCCAACAGGGCGGCTTTAAAATATGTATGCATTTCTTGGTAATGAAGCTTAATGCGCACACATGCTGTCTTTAATGGCATTACTTCCCAAACACCTCGTGTTTCAGCCGTGGTTTTTGGTGCTCCGTTTATGAGAGCAACCCTGTCATTTTAAAAAAAAAAAAAAAAATTTGCAAATTAATCCTGTGCCCTTTCCTCTTAAACCAAGCCAATAACTGAGATGGGATGAGAACAGGAAAATTTTCTGTTTTTTTTAAATAATAATAATAAAAAGACTGGGGGGGGGAATCATGAATAGAATAGAGTAGAATAGAGTAGAATAGAATAGAATGGAATGGAATGGAATGGAATGGAATGGAATGGAATGGAATAGAATAGAATAGAATAGAATAGAATAGAATAGAATAGAATGAAAGAATAGAATAGAATAGAATAGAATAGAATAGAATAGAATAGAATAGAATAGAATAATAGAATAGAATAGAATGCAGAACAAGAATAGAACAGATCAAGGAGAACAGAATAGAATATAGAATAGAATAGAATAGAATAATAGAATAGAATATAGAATAGAATAGAATATAGAATAGAATAGAATATAGAATAGAATAGAATAGAATAGAATAGAATATAGAATAAAAGTAGAATAGAATATAGAATAGAATAGAATAGAATAGAATAGAATAGAATAGAATAGAATAGAATAGAATAGAATAGAATAGAATAGAATAGAACAGAACAGAATAGAATAGAATAGAATAGAATTCTTTATTGGCCAAGTGTGATTGGACACACAAGGAATTTGTCTTGATGCAAATGCTCTCATTGTACCTAAAAGAAAAGATACATTCGTCAAGAGTCAAGAATCATCAGGTACAACACTTAATAATAATCATAGGGTACAATAAATAATCAAATCATACTAGGAAACAGTCAATATAAATCGTAAGGATGCAAGTGACAAAGTTACAGTCATACAGCCACAAGTGGGAGGGGAGGGGCGATAAGGAGTGATGAAAGATTAATAGTAATAGTAATGAAGATTTTGTAAACAGTTGGACAGTATTGAGGGAATTATTTGTTTAGCAGAGTGATGGCGTTCGGGGAGAAACTGTCCTTGTGTCTAGTTGTTCTGGTGTGCAGGGCTCTATAGCGTCGTTTTGAGGGAAGGAGTTGAAATTTACAAATTTTGGAATATTACAGAACCCTGTAGAATCATCAGAAGTTCACCGATATGAAACCATGAGTGTGATCTGTCAGTGAGAAACCAACACAAAGAAAAATACTTCTCCAGTGGAGTTCAAAAATGAAGGATTTCGACAGAGACAGGGAAGATAATCACCTCATACTGGCAGTCCTCGGCTAACAAGCACCGTGGAGCCCAAAATTTCTCTCATTAGATGAGACATTTGTTAAGTGAGCTTTGTCCGATTTTACAGTCTTTCTTGCCACAGTTGTTAAGTTGAAACATTCAGTGGTGGGATTCAATTTGTTTTACAATCGGTTCTGTGGGCGTGGCAGGGGAAGGTTACTGCAAAATCCCCATTCCCTCCCCACCCCCCTGACCTGCTTTCCAGCTCCGTTCTCCTGTGCAGGGCAACCAAAGGAGACCCAGCCAATCAGCTGGGACTCGGGAAGCGGAGAAGAGATGGGATTGGTGGAGCCAGTCAGAGGTGGGATTTGCCAGTTCTCTTGAACTACTCAAAATGTCCGCTACTGGTTCTCCAGAACTGTTCAGAACCAGCTGAAGATCACCTCTGGAATCATTGCAGTTGTTAAGTTAGCCACAGGGTTGTGAAGTGACTCTGGCTTCCCCATCGACTTGGTTGCCAAAAAGTCACAAAAGAGGATCAAGTGACCCCGGGGTCATCATAAATATGAGCCAGTGGCCGAGCATCCAAATTTTGATCATGTGACCATGGAGGATGCTGCAACGGTCATTAAGTTTGAAAAAAGGTCATAAGTCAAGTTTTTTTTACAAGGTTATTGGACTTCAAATGGTCACTAAAGGAATGGTTTTAAATTGAGGACTACCTGTAATCAGAGCCCCACCCTTCCATGACCTGGTTAGAGGAAAATAAACTTATTTTATTCTTGGCATCTCTTGAGATGGATTGGAAACTCTAATAGACGGGTCTATGGAGATTCTCAGTCCTCCAGGTCATGGTTGTCCCAAAAGTGCTTTTTTCAAGAGGCAACTGGACTTTCTGGGGTGGTTGTTTTTTTTTAAAGACATTTCACTTCTCATCCAAGAAGCTTCTTCAGCTCTGAGTGGATGGTGGAGGGTTGGATCCAGTCAAGAGCTGAAGAAGCTTCTTGGATGAGAAGCAAAACATCTTCAAAGAAAAACAAAGAAAGTCCAGTTGTCTCTTGGAAAAGCACCTTTGGGACTCTACTAGAAGGTACTTTATGGAAAGTTCTTAGTCTATGAGTAGGTTGACAGGGGAAGATTTTTTAGATAATTTAGAGTGTTAATTAAGTAAGAATTTCAGCTGATCTTGTTGTCTCTCATAGAGACTTAGTGTTTCTTCTAAGTTGCTGAGTAAGAAAACTTTTGAGGTATTTGTGGTAGGGAACAAAAAAAAAATGAAAGTCCCCATGACTTGCAACTCAAAGAAGCAGAAGGTCAGGAAAGCCACTAAATAAGAAAGAAGGAAGCTGGCTTGAGGATCACACCAATTTTAAAATGTTTTTAAAAGTTTTAATTGTAATATATGTTACAAATTGTAAGCTGCAGAGAGTCACTGACTGAGATGGGTGGCCATAGAAATTATAAGTAATAAATAACATAAATTAAAAGAGAGAGAAAGAGGAGAGAGAGAGACGAAGATAATAGAGAGATAATGGAGAGATAATAGAGAGAGATAATAGATAGATAAGAGAGATAAGAGAGAGAGAGAGAGAGAATAGAGAGATAATGGAGAGATAATAGAGAGAGATAATAGATAGATAAGATAGATAATAGAGAGAGAGAGGAGAGAGAGATAAAGATAATGGAGAGATAATAGAGAGAGATAAGAGATAGATAAAATAGATAATAGAGAGAGAGAAAGAAAGAGGAGAGAGAAAGATAATAGAGATAATGGAGAGATAATAGAGAGAGATAATAGATAGATAAGATAGATAACAGAGAGAGAGAGAGAGGGCGGGGAGAAAGAAGAGAGAGAGAGAAAGATAATAGAGAGATAATGGAGAGATAATAGAGAGAGATAATAGATAAGATAGATAATAGATAGATACAGAGACAGAGAGAGAGAGATACTGGAGAGATAATAGAGAGAGATAATAGATAGATGAGAGAGAGAGAGAGAGAGAGAGAGAGAGAGAGAGAGAGAATGAGAGAATCATAGAGAACAGCCGACTGAGAAATTATTTACTCCTCTTCTTCCTTGTTGTGTTGATTCGTGGCTCTCTGGGAGAAAAAAATATGACTTTTGATCTGTTGGGTTTTCCCTCGCTTCAGTGCCCTTTCAAACGCACTTTTCAAGCTGAATTAATTTTCATTTGCAGCTCAGTGTTTATGCACCAATTTATGGGCACCTTAACATGCGGCACAAGAAGAACCCGTGTAAAAGAAGAGGGAAAAAAAACTTCTTAAAGTTTAATTCTGCTTGTTAGATGTAATGGCTGTGAAATGTGCATAATGAGGGTTTCTATTTGAAGGCTTCCCACTTGGCAAAAAATAATAAATGCATAAAATTGTGTCTCTGTGCAGCATGTCAAAAAACCCCAGACATCCTACATCTCATTTCTTGCACTCTTTAAAATCTTTAAAGACACATGCATGTAAAAAGAGCTAGATTGGATCCAACCAATATTTAACCTAGTGCAGCATTTGATTTTGGGGGAACCTGCCAGTCAGAACCAGGCTAGTCCTTATTTAAAGCCATTCAAGATGGCAGCCACTACCATTGCTTGTTGCAATGACTTCATGAAAAGCACCATTGGAAGAAAAATAGAAGGAGATATATTAGATTTGGAACTGAATAAATGAATATAGAATTGAGATAAGAATTTTAGATAATATCGTGAAATAAGACATGAGAACATGAATTGGGATTGGATGAGATAAGCTTAATATTTAATAATGACAAGAATGACGCAATATGAAATTAAACAAATAAAATGAATAGGTAACTATGGTCGTGTTTGTATTGAGAGGTGAAACCTGGAACCACACTGCTTGCCAAGTGAGAATCTTTCATTTAAAAAAAATAAAATGAAAACAGGGAGAAAATTGAATAATGGAATTATTAGGTATGTTTAATTGGTATGGTGGTAGGCATTTGGAGAGAGTAAGGTTGAAAATAAATATTGAAGAAGTATGAATTAATATGAATACAATGCAATGAGAGATGTATGATAAACTGATGCTACACTGTTAACGTATTGTTGTTATATGTAGATTGAAATTTTAAAAAATGGGGGGAAAAGACCATTGGAGATAGAAGTGAAGTCATTGGACCCAGTAAGTTAGTTGAGATAAGTCAGGATTTTGTCAAAATGGTAGACTCATTAGTCCAGTTGCTGACTATGGATAGACTGGCAACCAGGTGAATAGAGTTATTGGGCAACTCCCAATAATTTTAACTCATGAAGGTATCTCATTGTCATCCAAGCATTTAATCCTGGACTTAAAGTCACTAATGATCAGAAGTGCGGCGTCCTTGGTACTCTCTCAGGTTGGTGATTTGCTCACAGACATTTCATTACCCAACTAGGTAACCTCATCAGTGTGAGGGAGTGTGGGGTTTGCTCCCTTTTTATATATAGTAGCTTGCCCTGCCAGTATTGATGGGGGTGTTTTTTTTCCTCCTTGGGGTTCCTTGATTAGGGTATTATTTTCTGCTAGATTGTTGGTCTGGTGTTAATCGCTGCTTCTCTGTGCATTGGTTGCTGGAGAGGCTGTGTTCTGTTTCTTGTTTCCTTCTTCCTTTTTTTATTGTCTCTTTTGAATGATTACATAAATGTAGATTGTCTCTTTATGTCTTTTGATGGCTGATTCGTTTGAATGCCAAGCTTCCAGGAATTTTTTTAGCATTTTTGTATTTAGCTTGGTCTAGCATGCTCAAAGTTTTCCAGCTGAAACGATGGTTGAGTCTGTCCACATGAAATGGTACAGGGCAGTGGTGGCTAACCTTTTTGGGCTCCTGTGCTGAAAATTGCATGCGCACTCATGCATGCGTGCTCACATGCCAGTACCCAGAAGGCAATGCGTACACACACCCCTGCCCCCTTACCTGCACTGGGCATGCGCGTACCTCCCAGCTGATTTTTGGCCTGTTTGAGGCCTTTTTCAGCCTGCCAGAAGCTCGAGGGGAGCCCCTGTAGCTTTTGGAGGCTGAAAAATGGGCCCGTTTCATCACTTCTGGTATTTCCGGAAATACAGGAAGTGATGAAATGGGCCAGTTTTTCGGCCTCCAAAGACTGCAGGCGCTTCCCTCAAGCCTCTGGGAGGCTGAAAAAGGCCTCAAACAGGCTGAAAATCAGCTGGGAGGTACGCGCATGCCCAGTGCAGGTAAGTTTGGCTGGGACTCATGTGCCTGCACAAATGGCGCTGTGTGCCACCTGTGGCACGCATGCCATAGGTTTGCCATCACGGGTATAGGATTTCCTGCCTGAGCAGCGGGGTGGGACTAGAAGACCTCCAAGGTCCCTTCCAACTCTACTATTCTATGTTCTCTGTGTTGGGTGATTTAAGGAGTTTTCCTTTTGTCTTCCTACTGCTAGTTGGTCTCCTGAATGGGGTCTTGTCGTCTTCTGTCTGCCTGTTCTAAATAATGACCATTACAACCCTTACAGTTATGTTGTAGATGGTTCCTGGGGTTTTTTTTTCATTCTCCCTGGGCTATTGGGTCTGTTGGTTTACTTAAGAAGTCTTCAGTTGGTTTGTGTGTGGTGTCACACAGTTGTCATAATCTATTGGTTGTCTCTGAGAAGTTTTTGATGTGTGTTAATATATCCTTTTCACAACCTGAGTTGTGTGTAATGGGTTGAATAGTGTTTCTTCGCTGTACCTATTATAATGAAACCAATCTCAATTTTAGAAATCTTAGCATCTCAGTGGCCTGGGTTTTTCTGCCTGTCAAGTTAATGAATTTAATTAATTCACTGAGAAGACAGAAAATAGAAGTATCATTGAAAAATGGTCAACATTTAAGCTCCTGATTTGATAGCCTCCAGAATTAGGCCAAGTATAAGGAGTCCAGTTATTTATATATTCTTAGCATTGCACACATATAAAGAGCATTAGGAGCTCTGCACTTAAGCATACATCCTTTTGAAAAATGGATCCAGTAATTTTGTGCTACTTTATCGATATTTTTTAAGAGTTCGAGTGAGCAGTGTTTACACGAACTGAATATAAAATCAGTTCAATCTTGATTACATTTGACTGCACTGAGTGCTAAGTAAATGTGTCTTCCATTTAATCAGCGAACAGTTCTGCAATGACACAATTTGCATTTTAATAATTTTTTTTTTTTTTAAAAAAAGGTTTTTACAGGCATTATCTGAATCCAAGCAGGGAAATTTCCATCAACATGTCCCTCAAAAAAAGAATCCTAAATCCAAAATTGATTTGGTTAATTGGGGGAGCAACTTCCCAGCCATCAGCACACACCAGGTGGCTTAATGATGATAGGAAAACAATGGTTTTAGTAACAGCAGTAACAATATCTCACGTGGCACTTCTTATCCTAGTTCTGACTGGTCTTTACATGAGCCATGTTGGCACAGAGATGACAGTGCAGTATTGCAGGCTAACTGCCCACAGCCTGGAGTTCGATCCTCACCAGGCTCAAGGTTGACTCAGCCTTCCATCCTTCCGAGCTGGGTAAAATGAGGACCCAGATTCTTGGGGGCAACATGCTGACTCTGTAAACTGTTTAGTGAGGGCTGTAAAGCACTGTAAAATAGTTTATAAGTCTAAGTGCTATTGCTGTTGGACTGTTATGCATCTTCTTCTAAAAAATGTTGGGCACCCTTTTTTGTGTGAAAATCTGAAAAAGGCAACTTGTTAGCTTTCTTGTGTAATCATAGGGTAAGAGATAATTTTGTAGCTGTGCCTATATTTGCTACAAAGGAAATTCAAAGCTTCTTCTTTCTTTTTATTCTGCATTTTTTCTCCTTTCTTTCATTACTGCTTTTAATGGTAGTCCTCAACTTATCACCATTTGTTTAATGGTGGTTCAAAGTTTAAATAGCATCAGAAAAAGTGACTTATGACCTGCAATTAGGTAAACAACTCTTGCACCCATCCCACAATCACAGGATCACAATTCAAGTGCTTGGCAACCACCTTGCTTTTAAAACCAATTGCACAACTGTGTTGCGGTCATGTGAACACAATTGGCTACCCTTTTTGTTGATTTCCAGGAAAAGAATGAGCAAGTTGGATTCACTGAAGAACCACATGATTGGCTTAACAACCACTACAAAAATTATCGTAAAATTAGATCCAATTCAATTTATGACCACAGTGACTTATGATGGAAATTCCAGTTCTAACTGTGGTCGTAAGTCAAGGATTATTCTTCATTGGTTTGTGTTTGCTTGTATGTTCCTTGTAAAACTTTCAATAAGAAATTATTTTTAACAATGAAAAAGGCTAGCGGTTCTTCCCACCACTGCTGAAATATGTTGTGCCCTGTTAGACATAGTTACTAGCCCAAACTGACTTAATGGGATTGGTAAATTGGATTTGGTTGCTTTCAGAACCATGGACAGTTCCCCAAAGTGGCTTTATATTGCATTGCTATTTAAGAAGAACTTTGGTTCAGGAAAGAAAGAAAGAAAGAAAGAAAGAAAGAAAGAAAGAAAGAAAGAAAGAAAGAAAGAAAGAAAGAAAGAAAGGAAGGAAGGAAGGAAGGAAGGAAGGAAGGAAGAAGAAAGAAAGAAAGAAAGAAAGAAAGAAAGAAAGAAAGAAAGAAAGAAAGAAAAAGAAAGAAAGAAAGAAAGAAAGAAAAAGAAAGAAAGAGAAAGAATTCTTCAATTACTTATTTTTTAAAAAATACAGTTGAATTTTGGGTGTGATTCCTGGGTGCTGCTTATCTTCAGGAGATGTTTTCCTTCTATTGACAACCCTTGCAGCCTACCCAAGGCAGTTCCAGGTCACACAACACCTTTGTTCTTGAAGCAGCTTCAAATAATCTTTTTTTCAGGGTTTTCTGTGGCCTCTGAAAACAGCACAAAAGCACACCCTGTTCTTGTGTGAGACTCCAGAGGCTGTGCAAAAGCATGACTCTCTTGGGTGAAGGATCCAGAGACTATACAAGAGCACTTCCCATTCTCAAGTGCTTCTGAAGCCTCCCAAAAGTTGCACAAGAACAAGGCATGCTTTTTCAACAATAGTTGCCGTCGGTGCCGGTGAACACTAGAGTAACACCCAAAACTTTGTAACCTGTCACCTTTGAACACCTGTGCCATCGTTTTGCCATCGTTGGGTTATGGAATATAATCACCTCACAGATCTGAGCTAATGGAAGAAGTCCATCTTCCAGCCAAGAATACAGTATATATGAAGAGGATGTTGAGATTTCTCCCAAATCACGAGCACCTGTGCTTTGCTGGAGGCTACCACAATCTGGATGTTTTTCAAGTCAAAAGAGTTCTGTTCTCAGAGGCTTGAAACCTACTTATGAAGAACATTTCATGCATCCCCCACAACTCATTTTTGCTCCCTGGTGTCTGCAGGAGGCCGAATGCTGCCTGTCACACCCCCTGGCCATGCCCACGCAGCTGGTCATTACGGCGGAGAACCGGTTGTTAAATTATTTGAATTCCACCACTGACTTTATTGATAAGAGACATTCAGGAGAGTCCTTCCTTTCATTATTTTGTTAAAGGAACCCAAGTCAAAGATTCACCCCTCAACTATACATTAAATTCATGTTTGGCTAGATGTCTTGATTGCTCATTATAGACAGGCCTCTCAAACACACTTACTGGCTATTTTAACGACTGGACGAGAAGGCGAGTGTTGTGTGGGGTTTTTTTTTTTTTTTTGACTGTTGTCCATCACCTTTCCTAATGCCCAATTTCTTCCTTTGTGTTTTTTTTTTTTAATACCTCAATTTTTCAGAATGGTGTTTGCAAAAGGTCAGGCATTCAGAGGAAGCTTTCAAAAGAAAGAAAGAAAGAAAGAAAAAGGCAAACAAAAAACAAGAAAAAAAACCCACCCCAAAAAACAAGGCCATTTGCAGCACAGAGCCCGTGGTTGCTCTCACTAACCTTGTTGACTTTTTATTATCCTTCTCCTCCAAGTCCTAATGTGCTACGTTGTCATGACAACGAGGATGTGACGTTCCTCAGCTTTTGTTTGAAATACAAGAGGCTTCTTTTTTTTAAAAAAAAAAGGCATTCACCTCGCCCACCCCTAAAGCTTCACAGGTTAAATATTTTTGGACATCTCCACCCACAAACTTTTGAGAAGTGTTCCAAATTGGCACAAAAAACCCAAAGACCTGCCAGAGAAAACTAAAATAAATAGCACTCTGCTGTGAAGTGGAGACCCTTAAGATATATGGAGCCTATTCGTTTTTGGAAATATATTGCCCTAAAGTTGTTTGGGATGCGGGTTCCCACAATTCCCATCCCCTCCCTCTTATGATTGTATGACTGTAACTTTGTCGCTTGTATCCTTACAATTTATATGGACTGTTTCCTTGTATGATTGCTTATTGTACCCTATGACTATTATTAAGTGTTGTACCTTATGGTTCTTGACTCTTGACGGATGTATCTTTTCTTTTATGGACACTGAGAGCATTTGCACCAAGACAAATTCCTTGAGTGTCCAATCACACTTGGCCAATAAAGAATTCTATTCTATTCTATTCTATTCTATTCTATTCTATTCTATTCTATTCTATTCTATTCTATTCTATTCTATTCTATTCTATTTTATTCCTTCTCCTCAGCCATGTTGGCTAGAGATGGTAGAAATGAGAATACATGAAGGTACCACTTTCTTACTCTTGCTCAAGAAACATATCCATCGCTGAAGCACGCCAACACACCTTGCTGCCTTTTACAAACAATTAATTGAGAATCAGTCTGGTCTAGTTGTTAAAATATCAGCCTAAAAAGCAGAAGACCATGAGTTCTAGTCCCACCTTAGGCATGAAAGCCGGTTGAGTGACTGTAGGCCCGTCACCCAAAGACAGTGAGTTCTAGTTCTGCCTTGGGCACAGAAGTCGGTTGGGTGACCCTGGGCCAATCCCCAGGAGACTGGAAGTTCTAGTCTCGCCTTAGAGATGAAAGCCAGCTGGGTCACTTTGGGCCAATCACTAGGAGACTGGGAGTTCTAGTACTGCCTTAGGCAAGAAAGCTGCTGGGTGACTTGGAGCCAGTAAGGTGCATTTGATATGATCCTCCCCTTGACCTATTTGTAAAAATAACAAAAACGGGATACAAATTAATTAAATAAATAAATAAAGTTGTGAGTAGTTGCCACTCTTAGCTCCGTCGCTACAAGAAATGTAAGAAGAGAATGGAAGGTAATCACCCAACCTGCAATTCTCCCATCAGTCCCGCTCTTCTCGATGTATTTAGTCTCCTTTCCATCTGGTATCCTCCAGCAGCTCTCCCCGTTTATCTAATTTCCTGATTAAATGCATATTTTGGCCCTCTTCCAAGCTATTAAGATGAATTTCTTTCTTTCCCCTTTCCCTAGCAGCAATAAGCTAATGGAACCATTAGCTCCATATTATCTTAGCTTCTGAAGTTAAGCATCAGCTTGTGACAGATTGTGACAAGCCATGCGACTGATGGAGAAGCAGCATGGAACAGAAAAGGTTGGCAGGCCCATCTAAGGAACGGAATTTATTTTTTTTCTCCCATCTCCTATATAAAGCATATTCGGATCCACTTGAAGGAAGACACCCTGGCTCTGCCCATTTATGGATTCCCCACTTAGAAACAGGAAAGGGTGAACTCTTGATTGAGAGGAGGACCTTTCGCTCCTCATCAGTGACTGGATGGTAAGTGAGGCATCCTTCAAAGGTCAGTGAGGGAGATGATCTCCCTCTCAAATGGTTGCCAGGTTCCTCCTAGCATGTCAAGGAAGCAAGACCTATTCGTGCCAGAATTAGGAACGTATGGTAGAATCTTAGAAACCAAGATTCTACTTGAAGGTTGCAGAATTTATAGTACAAACCCTTTGATGTGAGAATTAAAACAAGGAAGCCTGTTCTATCCTCTGCCGGGGAGGCCATATCTTGATGATCGGGTTGAGTTCCAGACATATTTTAAGAAGGACACTGAACAATCAGAGGTTGTCCAGAGGAAAGCCCCTGAGATGACAAGGGCCTGGAAGGAAGAACTTAAGAAAAATAAATGCATGGCACAGCATAGGAAGACAAACCCATCAGGACTGGATTCAGCGGTCCGTCTGCATTTCAAAGACAAAGGCCGCTCTTTTGAAGACAACAAAGTCCACATTTTGGACAGAGAAGACTGCTGGTTTGAAAGAAGTGGGGTCAAAGAGGCCATCCATGTCAAAATTGAACAGCCCTCTCTCAACATCATCTATTTCCAATCTACAACACAGTCCTTTCAGCAGGTCCAAGAAAGCTCCACACCCATTTTATTATTCAGGTGACCCTAAGGTCACAGATAAACCTCCAAGTGGCCTCAAAGACTCTCTAAAAAGGATGCAAATGACCAGCTGTCTGCAAGGAATATAAATCCTTCCATTCCCCACCACCCAATCAGAGCTGAAGAAGCTTCTTGGGTGAGAAGCAAAATGTCCTCAAAGAAAAAACCAGAAAGTCCAGTTGCTTCTTGAAAAAGCATCGTTGGGACAACCATGACCTGGATGACTGAGAATCTCCATAGACATTAAAAAAGATAGTTGTCCCATCAGTTTGGGGCAGTCTTCAGCTCAGAAAAGGCCATAACCAAGTGCACATTTTGGCCAACAGAGGTTTATAGACACAGACAGTTGTGAAAATAAAAGCATGTGTATTTTTCAGGGGGGGGGGGGAATCTTATTAAACGATCAACTTCAAAGGCCAATCCTTCTGAAACAAATCTGCTTGTAATGTAGAAACTGGACAGACTTGTGAACAGACACAGACCAGAAATAGAACATTATATGCCTTTTTGAGATGGCACCCTAAATTATTGGAAACTATCAGGCAATTCCTTATGCTTGACATTCACCATACCTTGAAGAGTGCAGAGGTTGTAATAAACAGATATTTCAAGACAAAAGCAGTCAATATCCTCTTTTAAAGCCTCAGATAACTTGCCTTACAGCCTCATAAATCTCTTTTTGTAATTTGATTACGCAGGATCAGTTTGTTCTCCTTTTATTAAATGGCTTAGCTGAAAGATGCAAGTTTGACTTTCCAAAACGAAAGCAGTGTGTGCAAACTGCATTGTATATCTCATGGGTGCTTGTAATAATTACTCCGATTTAATACCTACTAAAGCGATAACTATAGCAATAATTCCCAGAGATGGCAGAAGCTCAAAGTTACAAATGTGTCAGGCAAATCTTAATTATGTTAGGTTCTCAGATGTTTGAATGCCCTTCCTTGCATAAACATGTTAATTCACTGGCCATTACCAGGTAGGGGAAAATTGGCTTTTAAAAATAAATAAATAAATATAGAGCCGACACAGCCCTGTCAAATGCAATATTGGAGGTTTTTATTTTCTTTAGACAATGGGGGAAAAAACCCAAGAACAACAGGTGGAATTATTTCTGAGTGCTTCCTTTATTGTTGCTCACCTATAGACAGAATCTTGCCAGACTGAAGCACAAATCCTCGTAAGTGTTAGATATATTCTGTAAACTGCCAAGGAGAATTCATCTCTGTCCTCTTCCTGCCTACCGGACAATCCAAGCTCCACTGTCTCATTGCTTTCTGGGAAGAAGGCCTTCTCTCCTACAACTCCAGACCACAGGAAGTTCTTGGCCCCTTTAACATCCTTGTGGGATGCAGTGGGACTTTCCCAATGTTTATTTTTGCGATCTCGTTCTTCCCAGTTTTCTGGGGAAGAGGTTTCATGTTTGTGGGACACTCAGAAAGACTTCACACATCTACTTTTCTTCATGGAACTCTTCAACCTCAAAACCCTTTCCCTTTCAGACCATTTCAGCTCTATCTGTTGCGGTGACATCACTTCCTGCTGGTTCAGGAGCTAATGAAATTAAAACGCCTCTCTTGGATTAGGTTAGTCCCTTTTAGAATACCAGCAAGTGACATGCGATAAAACCTGGATTTAAGAAAGATAATAATAATGGAGTAACAGATTTGGAAAGAACCTTGGAGGTCTTCTAGTCCAACCCCCTGCTCAAGCAGGAACCCTATACCATTTTGGACAAATGGCTCTCCAGTCTCTTTTTAAAAGCCTCCAACATTCATAACTTCTGAAGGCAATCCGTTCCACTAATTTACCATTCCCAATATCAGGAAGTTTCTCCTTAGTTCTAGGTTGTTTCTTGCCTTGATTAATTTCCATCCATTGTTTCACCATTTCAGCTCTACCTGTTACCTTTTGTTGCTTTGGATAATAGGTTGTCCCCTACTTTTTTGTGGTAGCCCCTGAAATATTGGAATACTGCTATCCTGTCACCCCCAGGCCTTCTTTTCACTAGACTAAGGGTAAAGGTAAGGTTCCCCTTGCACATACCTGCTGGTCATTTCTGGCTCTGGGGGCGGTGCTCATCTCCATGACAAAGCCAAAGAGCCAGCGCTGTCCAAAGACGTCTCCATGGTCATGTGGCCTATCAGTATATTCATGAACTGGAATAGAGCTTGGTCACAAGGTCAGCCAATGAATAAGCATAGCAACTAAGTCAGCCAATAAGGACTGTTTTGGAAACTGAAACTAGAATTAGCCTAGGCTGGAAACTGAAACTAGAAGTAGTCTAGGAGTGGTTCTATGTTAAGCTCTGCAACTCTGCAGCTATGTGTTAAGCTCTGAGTCTGTCTATTGAAGATGAAATTAACTTGCTTGCTTGCTGAAGACTGGAGCTCTGCTCTGAACTTGCAACATGTTTCTGTTTGAGTTCACTCCAAGTTGGAGAAATCTACAACTGGTTTGTAAAATCTACTTATTATGTTTATAAAGATGTTAAATGAAGCATCAGCCCTCTGTGTTTATTTTTCTGGCGTTGAATTATCTCTGCAAAACTCTCAATATAGCCGGCATGACTGGAAGCCAAAGGCGCATGGAACACTGTTACCTTCCCACCAAAGTGACCCCTATTTTTCTACTTGCATTTTTTACATGCTTTCGAACTGCTCGGTTGGCAGAAGCTGGGACAAGGACACTCCGTTATGCGGTGCTAGGGATTCGAGCTGCCGAACTGCCCACCATTCTGATCGACAAGCTCAGCATCTTTCACCAAACTAGACATACCCAATTCCTGCCACATTCCTTCATATGTTTTATCCTCCAGCCCACTAATTATCTTAGTTGCTCTTCTCCACATTCTTTCCAGAGTCTCAACATCTTTTTAAATATCATGGCGACCAAAATGGGATGCAGTATTCCTGAATTATTTCAAATTACCAGGCTGAATTAACATTATGACAGGTCAGATGAAGGAGTTGGCATGCAGCTCATCCGAGATTAGCTGTAATAGTAAGCACATGATTTATCATGAACCATTAGTGAGCATATTACCACAGGCACCATATAAACTCCACTATCTCATATGCAAATTAAAATACAGTATGCAATTAAAGTCAAATTATTCCTCCTTACAACAACATAGCAACAAACCTAATTTCATAAACTAAAATCTTAACTGGCACAATAAACATGACTAAATCCCATAGAATACTTATGCAAATAAAAACTGGCAACCAGCATATTATGCATAATGCATTTCCGACTTTTTTCTTTCTTTTCTATTTCCACTAGCTTCAACAAAATAATGAAAGACAAGCCATGGATCCTGTCAGATCATCATAAAATAATGATGGACTTACCTCTGCAGCAAGGAATAAAATGAAAATTCTTAACTCACAATCCGGCGAGCCACAACCTAACTAAAAAGTCCCTGCATACAGGCGACTCACAAAGCTGCAAGAAATGCAACAAGATCAGCCAAGGACTTGGCTTATGTAGCGTCTAGATCGGGGGGTCAAACTCCAGTTCCACAGGCCACATCCGGCCCTCTGGGTTCTTAGATCTGGCCCATGGGGCCAGCCTGCAAACAGCAAAGGACCGGCCCGCAGTGCCTCTACCACAGTGGTGGGATTCAAAAAAAAATTACTACCAATTCTGTGGGCGTGGCTTGGCGGGCGTGGCCGGGGAAGGTTACTGCAAAATCCCCATTCCCTCCCTACCCCACTAACCTGCTTTCCAGCTCCTTTCTCCTGTGCAGGGCAACCCAAGAAGACCCAGCCAATCAGCTGGTGACTCAATGGGAGGCAGAGAAGAGATGGAGCTGGCGGGGCCAGTCAGAGGTGGGATTGGCCGGTTCTCCAAACAACTCAAAATTTCCACTACTGGTTCTCTTGAATCCCACCTCTGTTGTACCAGTGAAAACGGAGCTCGGGGAGGGGGGGTGCACAAGCCCCCTCCTGCCCCATTTTTGCTGGCAGAAACTTGCAGGAGGCTGTCGCTGCTGACCATGGGGCACAAGCCCCACCCCGGGCTCCATTTTCACCGGTAGAGGGCTATCAAAACAAACTAAAAACAAAAAAAACAAAAGGAGAAATGTTTCCCCTTTTGCATTTGAGCATGCAAGAAGGGTAAGGGAAAGAGAAAGGGAAAGAGGAAAGAAAAAGAAGGGAAGATGGGAAGAGAGCATGAAAGGAAAAATGAGGGAAAGGGGGAAGGAAAAAGAAAGAAGGAAAAGGGAAGGAAAAGGAGGAGAAGAGAAGAGAAGAGGAGAGAAGAGAAGAGAAGAGAAGGAAGGAAGGAAGGAAGGAAGGAAGGAAGGAAGGAAGGAAGGAAGGAAGGAAGGAAGGAAGGAAGGAAGGAAGGAAGGAAGGAAGGAAGGAAGGAAGGGGAGGAGGAGGAGGAGGAGATGGAATTGGAGTAAGAAGACTATGTGGTCCTTGGTGCTCTCTGAGCTTGGTTGTTTTCTTGCAGACATTTCATTACCCAATTAGATAACATCATCAGTTCTGGAAGGAAGGAAGGAAGGAAGGAAGGAAGGAAGGAAGGAAGGAAGGAAGGAAGGAAGGAAGGAAGGAAGGAAGGAAGGAAGGATTATAATAAGAGTGAGGGAGGGTGTTAGGGTTTGAGGATTAACCCCTAGCAGAGTATTGCAGCAGTAGTCAAGCCAGGCAGCCAAACGAGAGTGGAAGGGCCCCAGAGTATACACACACTGAACACAAACACTGTTTGTAGTTTAAATAGTTTTTAATCAGTTAGAGTTTAAGCATTGTCATTCAGTCCATTAAGTCATTCACAGTATTTCCATCCAGTAAGACTCACTAGTATAGTCCAAGTTAAGAGTCCTTGCAATATCTTTATCAGCCGATAAAGATATCTTCTCCTCCTCCGGTTTCACTCTCCAGATAAACAAACGCTGGATATTCAGCAAACAGTAGCAAACAATAACAGTTCAGTCACAGGCACTCACAGTCAGTAATCACAGTTAGTCACAGTAAGACACAGTTAGTCGCAACAGCACACAGTAACAGTTACTCACAGTCAGTAAGTCGCAGTAAGCTTTCCAGCTTCTAATGCTTCCTTATATTGTAACTTCTAACCGCACCCTTAATCGGCTAATTGCCTGCTGCATTGTGCTTAAAGTGATAAGCACTTAAACCATGATATCTAAGTTTTATATATTTATTCACCCAAACCATATTTGGTATCAATGTTATACCTAACATACTCCCTTTTGGGTGAAATAAATATATAATAACTTTACAATCTAACCCCATATTTTCACAACTCTCCTGGTGCTTACTGGCACCTTGGGCTTTAGTAAAATTATCAGCTAAATTGTCCTCCGACATACAGTACTCTAGCTGAATCATCTTACTTCTTACAGATTGTCTCACGTTTAGGTATCTTAGATCTGTATGCTTGCTCCTTGTTTTTACTCCAATATTTGTGGCCATTTGAATTGCTGCCTGATTATCTTCATGTATAATTATAGGATAATCTACAGTTATACCTATATCAATTAACATTTGTTTATACATTATTAACTCTGTACATAACAATGATAAACAGGAGAATTCTGCCTCCATAGTAGACAAACTTATATGTTGTTGTCTTATTGACTTCCAGCCTATTAATGTATTACCCAGCATTATGGCTGTTCCTGAAGTCGACTTTCTAGTGTCTCTTTCTGATGCAAAACTAGCATCTGCATAAGCACTCAGAATTAAATCACCCTTTGGTTCTAAATACAATGAATAATTCATTGTCTTTTTAAGATATCTTAATATCCTCTTAGCTGCAATCCAGTGTCTTTCACATGGTGCAGAATTGAATCTAGCCAACTGATTCACACAGTACGATATATCTGGTCTAGACCAATTACTAATATAACTCAAACTACCAATTAAAGATTGATAAATCACCTTATCAAACTCCGGGCTTTGTTCATCAGTGTTGCTAAATTCCTGACTCATTGGAGTCTTAGCTGGCTTACAAAGCTCCATTTTGTAATCTTTTAGCAATTTGCTTATCTTATCTTCCTGAGATATCTTAAAACCTTTCCTTGTTTTCTTTATATTCAAACCGAGATACTTCTTTATCTCCCCTAATTGCTTGATCTTTATTCTCTTTCCTAATGATGTTATTATTTTATTTGCTTCATCATTAGTTTCAGTTATCAAAGCAATGTCATCTGTGAATAGTAATAATAATGATACTTTCCCATTTGTCTCCCTCTTAAACAGACATGGATCGGCTAAACCAGCTTTAAATCCTATATTGTCTAGTTCCTTTACAATATACTGGTTCCATTCATAGCCTGATTGTTTAAGACCATAGAGGCTTTTCTTTAACAACCAACAATCATTATTATCCTTATTTTCACTTTTAATACCAACAGGTTTTTCATATAAATAGTATGTTTTAATGGGCGTGCAAGTAAGCAGTTTCCACATCTAGATGGTTAACTATATAGTTTTTACTAGCTGCCCACACTAAAGCTGCTCTCAAGTTGCTGCCTTAAGACTAGGTGCAAACACCTCATCATAGTCATTAGCATTCTGCCTAAAACCTTGGGCTACTAACCTTGCCTTATGGATTAAATTACCATCTTTATCTATTTTTACCTTAAATATCCATTTGCAGCCAATGGATTTCTTTCCTACAGGTAATTTTGCATTTTCATACACCTTCATATCACTTAATGAATTCAGTTCCTTATTCATTGCTGCATACCATCTTTCTTTTTCCTTATTAGGATACTTTTAATTTCTTCAACAGAATTAGGAACTTGATTAATCTGGCACACTGTGTTAGCCTGGTACCTATCAGGCGGTCTAGATATACGTGTAGTTCTTCTGGGAATTACAGGGCTTACAGGAGGACTTTGTTGAACTTCTACCTGTTCATCTTCCTCATCCTGTTCAGCTATTGAATCTGTTTCTTCCTTTATGGGCTCTATTTCATCCTGTATTTGTCTCTTTACTTTATTTTTAAAGTTACAGGGATAACTAACGGGATTTCTATAGGATTCAATAATTACATCTTTATTGGCATCCTGTTCTAATTTCTCCCATCCTTCATGTTCTAGAAATTGGGCACTAGCACTACATAACACTTAGATGTGCCTTTCTCCCAAAATCTATATGCCCTATGGTTTGCCTGATAACCAACGAAGAAAAATCTTTTAGCTCTATGTTGCCCTTTTTTTCTGAGTTGTGCAGGAATATGCACCCATGCTGGTGCACCAAATGTGTGCAGGTAACTTAGATCAGGTTTCCTGCCATGCCATCTGGTAAATGGTATTTCACCTGTTGTTGTATTAACAACGTTGTTCAATATGTTATTAGCACACATTGTAGCCTCCCCACAAAGAATCAGGTAACCCAGAATCATTTAACATTGTTCTAACCATTGCCTGTAGTGTTTGGCCTCTTCTTTCAATAAAAGCATTATGTTCTGGCCTGTATGGAGCAGACTTCTTATGCTCTATTCCAGCTACCTTAAGTCTGTTCTGGAATTTGTTATTAATAAATTCCGTACCATTATCTGTCACCAGGGTTATCAGTTGCCGTTTAGACTTTCTTTCAGCAAACTTAAGCCAATTGAAAAAATGTTGATATGTTTCAGTTTTGCTTTTCATTAAATAGCAAAACCCATATCTAGAATAATGGTCCATAATGCTCAGTATATATCTAGCACCCCCATACTGGGTTTCTTTGGACCTATTATGTCTGCAAATACTACTTCTAAAGGTTCTTTTGTTTTGAAACCATTAGCCTATTTGCAGGCAATACTTTGCTCTTATCTTCACAGCAAACATTACAACGCAAATATTTATCACAATGTTTTAACCTTATTCCTTCAGATAACTCAACTGTACGTTTTAGCATTTTAAAATTTACATGCCCCAAACGCCTATGCAATAAATGGATACATTCTTCATGAGGCTTTATATTATTAAATACAGTTTGTGCCTCCCCTTTCTTACTATTATCTAAGACATATAATGTTCCATTTAAAGCTGCAGTTACCCTTTTGTTATCTTTTTCAATTATGCAATTATTATCTTTAAAAGTAATTACATAACCTAATTTATCTAATACCCTTACTGAAAGCAAATTAAACTTTAGTTGCGGTACATACAACATTTTATATCCTGGTTTATGTACGGACAACGTGCAAAACCTTGACCTTTAGCTTTCAGATTCCAGCCATTTGCAAGAGATATATGTTGAGAACTTGTAGACATTTTTATAAATTTTGTCTTATCTCTTGTGATGCAGTGGGATGCGCCACTGTCAACCACCCATAAATTATTCTTCACATCAGAGTTGCTAAACGTGGCTAGTTCAAATGCTTTCTTTGGCTTTTTACATTCTGGCTTTTTCTCTTTTTGCAAAATCTTGCCAAATGTCCTCTGCCTCCACAATTAAAACACCTTTTAATTGTGTATGCTGTTGAAGATAAATTCTCTTCTTCCAGGTGCTTTACTTTGCTTTGCTGGTTTCTTTCAAGCTTTGAAGATAATTTCTCTTCTTTCTTATCTTCTCTCAGCTCGTCACGCTCACGCCTTCTTCTGGCTTCTTCTAGTAGCCTGCCTGTTATGTCGGTTAATGAGAGGCTTTCTTTTGGCAATACTTCCAACGAAGTCACATAGTCATCATAGCTTTGATCTAATGAAGATAATATTATGTAGACTTGTTGCAGTTCATTAAATATAAGCTCTTTTTCTTGCAAATCTTGAAAAATGCTTTTCATACAGTTTAAATGAATTAACATATCTCCATTCCTCTGAAGATGCGTTCGAAAAAGCTTCCGTGTAAGATTTATATGTGCTCCTACACTGTCCCGAACATAAATCTTCCTGAGGTTCTCCCAACAGTTTGCAGCATTTTCTTCTCCACGAATATGGACAAGCTGCTGATCACAGAGAGTCAGTCCTATGATGCATAAAGCCTGCTCATTCTTCAGTTTAAAGTCTTGTAACTTTTCTTTATCATCATCATTAGCAGGATCCCAGCTACTCACATCTGGTGGGTTTGCTATAATGTCCCAAAACCTTCTCTGCGTAGAAGTAAACTACATTTCATTGACCATGAAACATAGTTTGTTCCATCCAACCTGGATATCATGGACAGTTGTGACAAATTTACTTGTGCCATTACTCTTCAGATATTTTGACTATTTTAAACTAATTAAAACAGTTTGTTTTTACAGTAATGTGCAACTCACACCAACTCTCTCTGCTATATCCTGGTTAGTTAGACTATGCTGCTGGGCCCATAACCAATGTTAGGGTTTTTGGGATTAACCCCTAGCAGAGTATTGCAGCAGTAGTCAAGCCAGGCAGCCAAACGAGAGTGGAAGGGCCCCAGAGTATACACACACTGAACACAAACACTGTTTGTAGTTTAAATAGTTTTTAATCCAGTTAGAGTTTAAGCATTGTCATTCAGTCCATTAAGTCATTCACAGTATTTCCATCCAGTAAGACTCACTAGTATAGTCCAAGTTAAGAGTCCTTGCAATATCTTTATCAGCCGATAAAGATATCTTCTCCTCCTCCGGTTTCACTCTCCAGATAAACAAACGCTGGATATTCAGCAAACAGTAGCAAACAATAACAGTTCAGTCACAGGCACTCACAGTCAGTAATCACAGTTAGTCACAGTAAGACACAGTTAGTCGCAACAGCACACAGTAACAGTTACTCACAGTCAGTAAGTCGCAGTAAGCTTTCCAGCTTCTAATGCTTCCTTATATTGTAACTTCTAACCGCACCCTTAATCGGCTAATTGCCTGCTGCATTGTGCTTAAAGTGATAAGCACTTAAACCATGATATCTAAGTTTTATATATTTATTCACCCAAACCATATTTGGTATCAATGTTATACCTAACATAGGGTCTCAGGGAAATTCTGCTTTAGCACTTGACCACCACAGGTGCCCTCGACACAAGTGATGTTCAGCTGGCTATGCCCACTATGGCTACGCCTCCCCAGTTACAACCCCTCGGACCTCCAAGGTCAAACACAACCCTGGTGTGGCCCTCGATAAAATCAAGTTTTACACCCCTGGTCTAGATTTACAACCAAATGAGAGTTAGGCGATTGGCCAAGGTTAAAAGGCTGGGTGGGGCACACCACCTACTTCGTAACATTTGAATTCCATCGTTTTCACAGGGAAGGAAAGGGACGGGTCATTTTCTAAGCCATTAGATGTTAATTAGCCAACTACCATGCTGAGGGTACAAGTTACGGCTAAGCTCCATTGTGTAGCTACACATACTGGGCTTCAATTAACAAAATAGATTCCAAGGAATTGGAACAGGCTGAGAAAAAAATAATGAGGATGATCAAGGAAGTGGAAATTTTTCTTTGTAGGAGCCGGGTACTTTTAATTTCAAGAACATCGTGGGGGGAAACCGACAGCCCTTTTTAAATCCCTTTAAAAAGAAACCACGTTGAACGAGATTAAAAGTGTCCTCCATCAGTCCAGCATGCGGAAGATGAAATGATGAGTTTAAGTTTCAGGAAGGCAGAATGGATTGGATGAAGGGAGAAGAAGAAGAAGGGTGTGACTTCCTTTTACCGGGTGTGTTCCAGAAAAGGATCTTGAATTTGGATCCCTACCATGAGCAATAGGTTGAAGTCAACAGTTTCAGCACCTCCTTCCACTTGGGGGTCCTTGGTGCCCTCTGAGTTTGGTGGTTTTCTTACAGACATTTCATTACCAAACTAGATAACCCCATGATTGCTAGTAGAGATAATACATGGAGAACAAACCCCCACTCCCTTCTAGCATTGATGATGTTACCTAGTTCGGTAATGAGATGTCTGCAAGAAAGCCACCAAGCACAGAAAGGACCACAGATCCCAGAGTCATCCTCCTCCTCCTCCCCTTCTAGCACTGATGGTGTTACCTAGTTTGGTAATTTAATTTTCTGCAAGAAAATCACCACATTCAGAGAGTACCACAGTCATCCTCTTCTTCCTCCCTCCCTCCCTCCCTTCTAGCACTGATGTTGTTATCTAGTTTGGTAATTTAACAACTGCAAGAAAATCACCGTGCTCAGAAAGTACCAAGCACCTACCCACCCCAGTTCAATTCTAAACTACAGATATTCTCTTCTACCAGCACTTATCTGAGTTTATATTGTGGGCAGCGGGCAAACACTTCCAAAGATTTCAGTCAGAAGTTTTTCCAACCCTTCCTGAAGATTCCACAATGCGGGTTTCCTCAAGCAAGGACGCTCCCTTTAAAACCACACTGCTTTTGATGGTTAAAGTGCACATGGACCACAGGTGGGTATTCAGCAGGTTCTGACCAGTTCTGGAGAACCGGTAGCAGAAATTTTGAGTTGTTCAGAGAACCGGCCAATCCCACCTCTGACTGGCCCCGCCATCCCCATTTCTTCTCCGCCTCCCATTGAGTCCCACAGCTGGTGGGCTGGGTCTTCTTTGGTTGCCCTGAAAATGGAGAACGGAGCTGGAAAGCAGGTTAGCGGAGTGTAATGGGGAATTTTGTAGCAACTTTTCCCCCAGGAGCGGGGAGGGAATGGATATTTTGCAGTATTCTTCCCATCCCACGCTCATCAAGCCACGCCCACCAAGCCATGCCATGCCTACCGAGCCACGCCCACAGAACCAATAGTGTAAAAAAAAAATTGAATCCCACCTCTAAGATGGACAGCTGCGCTTGGACTAGAATGAACAGCGAGAGCTGGTTTCCTTTTTTTACAAACCCACACTCTCCCCACTTTACCCATCTTGGTTTGTAGAAAGGAGAAGCCGTTTCTCTCAATTTAACAATCTGTCTCTCAATCTGTCTCAACCTCAGATAATATATTCAGAAGATCGTCTATAGGCTGGGTTTTCTGTTGTGCTTGTCTCTGGCGCGTTTTAGCTCTTGATTTTCACTTTATAATTTAAATTGCAGAAACTACCTCCCAGAAAGAAAGAAAAATCTATTTTATGAGATGCCAAACAAATGCTACAAATTTTTCAATATTTGTTTTTTGCTTTTTTTAAAAAATCCCCTGCCCGGGTGCAGAGCACAACTGCAGGTGTTTATTTTTGTTTTATGGGGGGAAATATATATTATATATATATATATATATATATATATATATATATATATATGGATCTTTGGTTATTCGGGTTTTCTCGCGTAAGATTCAAAGAATAACCAAAGATCCACATACAAATACCATAGAACCTCAGAAAACAAATATAAATATATATATATATATATATATATATATATATATATATATATATATATATATATATATATATATATATATATATATATTACATAGTTCTTGGACATTATCTGCCTGGGTCTGAACAAAGTCTCCAAATCTCATTTTCGCAGGCTGTAAAATTGATTTCAGGGGGGGAAAAAAAGAATGCCGTGAGTTAGATTCAGGCCAAACTGTCATATACTCTTAACCTGCAGTTCAAGAAATATTCACTCATTTTCAAAATGGGGCATGCTAATCCCATCTCAAAGGAGTGCAGATTTTTTTTCTCCCCCCACTTGTTTCATTCAGCCTCAGCCACGATATCAAACCTTATTTCAAGCTGAAAATCAAAGGGACAAGAGATTTCAAATAGCCACCTTTTGGATTCAGAACACATCAAATAGATGTCAGGATTCCGGCAGTTACTCCAAATAAATCATGAGCCTCGAGCCACACTCCCAAAAACTAAAGAAAATTTATTTGAAGTTAACATTCTACGTCCGGCACTAACCTGGGCGTAGCCAACTCTGAAATACGTAATTCACTGTCACCTTTGATGCTGCTTCCCCCCACCACCACCCCTCTGGGTGTATCATCCAATGAAAAACGTCCATCATCTTAATCATCTTTGTTGCTCTTCTGTGGTATCTAATTCAGCATATGAACATTTGAAAAATAATAAAATGAAATGATTGTTTTCATCCATCATGGCAAGAATAGTTTTGGATTGTGAGTTTCCTAAATTGGTTTACAAGTTTTGGTCCAAAGTTTTACTTGGGAGAAGTTCCCCAAAGTCTCTAATTAATACCCCAACTTGATTCATCTTGGATCTTCATCTCAACTAGTTACTAGAGGCAACTGCTCGTGGAGATGATATTCACTTATCCTCATGAAATAACAAAACTAAAATTTAAAGCTACTGGAGGAACAAATTCAGGCAAGAAAGGGTTTATTAAGAAAAAGGTTGTGGTCTTCACCAAAGAATCCCACATAAATTGAACTTTTCTAGACTAGTTAATTGGCAGAGTTTTAATAAAAAATTTTTTTTAAAAAAACCTCAAAACACATACAGGATTTCAAAAAGCCACATTGGAATGACAAGTGGTTAAGGCTATAAGGAAGGAGATATTAGCTACTTCAAGAAAATAGGCATATAGAAAGGTGGACCATGAGGATTTTGCTTTTCCTGTTTCTTCTATATTCAACAAAAACCAGAACCTAAAGCCACTAACAATTCTTCAACTGATTTTTCTTCTTCCTTTCCTAAATGACAGCATCTTCTTTTGAGAGGCAACGTCTTGCTCTAACTAACTTCAGTGTGCAGGTACAGCCCATTTCCTCTTCAATTTATTGACAATAATTACCATGGAAGATCAGATCAGGGCCTACTAAATCCAGCCAACTGTTTCTGCTTGTAGCTAGCCAAACGCCTTCTCGTAGCTGACATTTCATGGAGATTGATTATGCCCACTGTCAGTTCCAAGCTTCTTGTTTCCAAAACTCCTGTCCCTCAACTTTGAAATATGAATCATAACAGATCCATAATGCTCATCTCTGGAACATCTAGCTCATCCCTGAAGCCAAGGAATGCAGCAACTTTTCCCTTCTGGAGGCAATTTAAGATTTCCTAGCACTGAAACATCATTTTTATACTGTGGTGACCAAAAATGGATGCAGTAATCTAGGTGTGGCCTTACTAAGGCTTTATAGAATGGCATTAGTACCTCACTTGATCTTGATTGTATCCTTCTGTTAATGCAATTTAGGATTGCATTAGCTTTTTTGGCTGCTGCTGCACATGCTGGCTCATATTTAGCTGGTTGTCCACTAAAATTCCAAGATCCCTCTCACAGTTACTGCTATTAAGCCTGGTTTCACCCAGTCTATGTGTACTTTTGGTTTTTCTTGCCTAAGTGTAGGACTTTACTTCTCTCTACATTGAATATAATTTTGTAAAATATGGCCCAGTATTCAAGTCTGTCAAGATCCATCTGGATCTTGAGCCTATCTTCTTGGGTGTTATGTTATAACCTATGACACTGTCCAACCTAACAGATCTCCAATCTTTGGAATCAAACCTGGAGACATAAATGATATATTTCACCAACTGACATAGCTGGAAAAAAATGCACTAAAATGCTTAGTAGGTATTACATTTCCGTTCTAACAAAGTCACCATCCCAACATCGCCAAGAATGCCAGAAAAATGCTCATGAACAGGATAGAACCGTTGGGACACATGTTCTCTCTTGGGGGTTGTGCAAATCAATTGCAGCCCTTGGAGATGGTCAAAGAGAAGAAACGGAGGGAGAAAAAAATTCAAGGAATGTTCTTTAAAGTTGTGGGATAGAATAACTGTATCTGAAAAGCTTGTCTGAGTTTCTCGCTGCCCCATCTGACAGCAAACAAGCCAAAATGGAGTTATTTTTCAGTTTGGACCGGTTCTATAGAACCGGTTGTTATGATTCTGCATAGTTTGGAGACCGGCAAATTGCGCCCCTGGCTGGCCCTGCTCCTCTCTGCCCACCCTTTCCCTCCATGCCCAGTCAGTCCTTATCACGCATGCACGACATCGCTGACTGCATTCTCCCCTATCCGGTCACTCTGATTATCAGCTGTGCTGGGATCCCCTCTTGCTATCTTACTGCTTCATCCAGGAGGCTTCCCTGAGGCCCAAGAGGTTAAAAAAATGGGGTGGGTGGATGCTGGAAGAAGGAGGAGGAGGAGGAGGAGGGGAGGAGGAGGGAGGAGGAGGAGGAAGAAGAAGAAGAAGAAGAGGAGGAGGAGGAGGAGGAAAAGAGGAGGAGGAGGAGGAGGAGGAGGGAGGAGGAGGAGGAGGAGGAGGAGGGAGGAGGAGGAGGAGGAGGAGGAGGAGGGAGGAGGAGGAGGAGGAGGAGGAGGAGGAAGGAGAAGGAGAAGGAGGAGGAGAGGAGGAGGAGGAGGAGGATGAGGAGAAGGAGAAGGGAGGAGGAGGAGGAGGAGGAGGAGGAGGAGGAGGAGGAGGAGGAGGAGGAGAAGAAGAAGGAGGAGGAGAGGAGGAGGAGGAGGAGGAGGAGGAGGAGGAGGAGGAGGAGGAGGAGGAGGAGGAGGAGGAGGAGGAGGAGGAGGAGGAGGAGGAGGAATCCTGGATGATTTCTGAGCTTGATTGTTCTCTTGAAATTGAGGGAAGAGGAGGGGGAGGGAGGAGGGGAGGGGGAGGAGAAGAAGAGGAAGAAGAGGAGGAGGAGGAAGAAGAGGAGGAAGAACAAGAAGAGGAGGAGGAGGAGGAGGAGGAGGAGGAGGAGGAGGAGGAGGGAGGAGGAGGAGGAGGAGGAGGAGGAGGAGGAGGAGAAGAAGAAGAAGAAGAAGAAGAAGAAGAAGAAGAAGAAGAAGAAGAAGAAGAAGAAGAAGAAGAAGAAGAAGAAGAAGAAGAAGAATGCCCATCCAGTCACCTAGCCACGCCTACCTAGCCACGCCCACAGAACCGGTTGTTAAAAAAATTTGAATCCCACCCCTGGTTGGAATAGAAGACTTCCAAGGTCCCTTCCAACTATCCTATTCTGTGAGTTCCTCTCTCCCTCCCTCCCTCTTTCTTTCTCAAAGCCGTATCTACGCTCTTTTGCCTTAATAAACCTGCCTTGATAGAAAAGAAAAGAGGAGATAAGAATCAGGGTCCAACAGTTTCTTCCTTCTGGCAGTAATGCTTTAGGCTTCTCTCCAGATATAAAAGTCGCCTCACCAAGCTTAACTACCCCTTAAAGCTTATGGGAAACCACCTGGATGTGCAGCCCAGCCATCATGTTTGCCTTCGTCTTTCGTTCATTCTTTCATCCTTCATCTTTTGGTGTTAAAAGAGGCAGTGTCTTCTTCGTCTGCATACCTCAAAGCCAAGGAGCCTTGGAAAGGGTCTCCACAAACATTTTGCAGAAAATATTTAAGAAGAAAAACAATCCTCACCAGGATGCAAGAAGAAATTGGACAACCATTTATCCAGAATTGGTATAAAGTCTCCTGCTTGAACAGTGGGTTGGACTAGAAGACCTCCAAGGTCCCTTCCAACTCAGTAATACTGTTAGTGTTCCAACCAAGATCCGAAACCAATGATTTCAGGGACGTGGTTGAGATTTTAAATTGCCAATTCAGTAAAGCGACTTCTTTCCTCTTGCTGGTTAGCTGCAGTTTCACGATTCCATTTCCCCATTAGCTGGTGGTTTGTTTGTTTTTTAAAAAAGAAGTCCTTTTAAATGGCTATTTCAAATGTGTATTTTTGGAACGTTATTCTTACAATGAACACACTTCTCCTATTTAATCTACCCTAATATGCCTCCTTTTAATTTAATTACATTTATTCAATTTATAGAACTACCTAATGGAAATTACTCAAGTCATTAAAAACAACAGGATATTATTCAATTTCTGGAGGTCTCCAAACCTAAGGGAAATGACCTTCCATTATGCATATTAGCCTGGAAGATACAGGGTGGGTCAGTTCATATCAGAATCAGCAAGCAACCTAGCTGAGATCATTGTCTAGTTTAGTTTTGAGAATGGAAGGACATCTGAGCAACCAGGACCTTCTACGTAGGAAGGTAAATACATGTGTCCCAGGATCTGGGTCAGGACTGAAGTTTTTGTCTTCCAAGCTTTTAGACTCATGCTAGGGCCGGAGGTGGGATTCAACAGGTTCTGACCAGTTCTGAAGAACCAGTAGCGGAAATTTTGAACAGTTCAGACAACCAGCAAATACCACCCCGATTGGCCCTGCCCGCTCTATTCTCTGCCTCCCGAGTTCCAGCTGATCAGCTGGGTCTTCATTGGTTGCCCTTTACAGGAGAATGGAGCTGGAAAGCAGGTTAGTGGGGTGGGGAAGGAATAAGATTTTGCAGTAAACTTCCCCTGCCATGCCCACCAAGCCACGCCCACCAAGCCACACCCACTATTTGAATTCCACCACTGGCTAGGGCCTATCCTCAGATAACTTCTTTCTAGCAGAGTGTGTGCTTTGTGGTGGTACCACACACGGAACAGCCCGTAATAGCATGCATTCTGCTAGAGAGAAGTTCCCTGAAGATGGACTCCAGCACCAGTCCAAAAGTACAGCAGACAGAAACCTCTGGTCCCAGTGATCCAGATTAGATCCTAGGACCTTCTAATTTAAGTTTTTTTTTTTTTTTTTTTAAATGGACTAGGGAGAATTGATGAGTTGGATCCTACAGCCTTTAAATTAACTGGTTTGACCTTGACTTGATCCGATGTCAACTCAGTCTCTCTCTCTCTCTAGTTTTATTACGGATGTTTCATGGCTGAACAAGTCACGTTCACTTCCTGAGGACCACTTCCTCAGGACAACCAAGGTTATTATTTTACAGCAGCCCAAATCTTCATTTGGAATAGGACTAAGGAACCCATCAAGCTCTCGTTACTTTTTAGGGCTTGATGTCATATATTGGCTTATGCAATTTTTTTTACAAAAAGTAGGAGTTGGTAGACATCACCATTTGTTATAATGACTAGACAGAGCTCACTGTAGCTGTTTTGTCAAAGTAGAACAAAAAATCCTATGTATTAAATATGAATATCTTGGAGGAGAAGTGGAATCAACCTGTACACTTAAAATGTTTAAACACTTAAGCACAAATCCTAATTGCTTTAATAATATATGGGGGGGTGAGAATCGTGATTGTCCAACAAACCCTAGAAATTCAGATACACTATAATTTGGACCTAATACTCAGCTGCTAAAAGATACCAAAAATATCTAGCAGGAGAGATATCTTAATTGAAACATTATGCATGCAAAGATTAAAAGGGAAGTTAACAAATAAAAATAGCAAGAAAGGACGATAAATCAGAAAGTAGGAAAAGGTTGAACATTTCTACCACACCGATATATCCTGCTGGATTTTACCCCACGAAATATTTAGGTATCTGGCAAAGACGGCGAGTAAAATTTGCAGTGATTGTACTTAATTGTTCATGAAAGTTTTAGGCAACTGCAGGTGTACTCAATTAACATCCCATTAAAAAAAAAACTTGAACTTCAAGTAAGCTATCAGCCTTTCATAGTGTAAATGAAAGGTTTTAATTGATAGCTACAGCCAAGCTAGGTTAACTGCTTTAATAAGTTCTGCCTCTCCAGAGAACGCCAACTCAATTTCATCAATATCAAGAATCCAGCCAAGAAAAAAAAAAGTTTTAAAGTTGAAAGGAGTTGTTGAAGAGAAAGAAATGAGTTTCTAACTCAGAAAACAGCTGCTGGGGATAGTCCAAGTTTGTTTATTTTTTAAAATAATAATAATAATAAAACATGCCATTCTACTCCTCGGCCATTGTGTGCTAAGATAAGTGGAATTTGAAATCTACCCCCAGTTATGGTAAGGAAGGCATCTGTTTAGCAATAAAGCATCTATCTGCATACATAAGTCTTTGGGATTAAGATGGAGAAGGCCATTGATTATTGCAGTTGTTAAGGAGATATATGCAAATGTCCCATCTCTTTTTCAATCTTTGCAAACGGAAATTTTCCTGTGTTCCCCCACCTTCCTTTCTATCCATCCCAAGGACATCAGGAAGGGATTCCTTCTAAGATAATCCTTCTGACGTGAAGTACAGACAGCCAAGTGGGATGGGAAAATGTGGAACAGAAACCCATCTGGAGGAGGCAGAACAGCAGAATTGGGGGAAGAATTAAAAGAGGCATCAGCCTAGAATCCCTGCGTAGACATGAATGAAATAAGTCCAACCATTCCTTGAATTCCATTGGTCCTTATTTAACTCCAGGCAGGTGCTGTTGATGGAGAAGATTCCTATGCATAGGCAGTTTAGCAATACCTCCATTTAAATGGACCTTCACATGTGGATTTGGCCTTTCACACCTGACAAGATGGGAAGGAAGGAAGGAAGGAAGGAAGGAAGGAAGGAAGGAAGGAAGGAAATACGAAAGTACAGTCACCATGTGCTTTACTGCTCAACTATACTGTATAATTGTAACAGGAAACAGGAAACTCTACTTAGAACAAAAGAACATAGAGTATATACCATTGATCCAAACTTGTAAATACTGCAGTCTACTAGCTGAATACTACTACAGTTGTTGCACAGAAATACATTCCAACAATGAATTCCAACAGGGAGGGAGGGAGATGAGGAATGAGAGGAAGGAAATGTGTAGCTGAAGGACTGGCAGAACCTGGGAGGGATCAGTCTAGAATTCCTACATAACCAGAACCAAACTAAGTGTTAGTTAATTAGAACTAACTAACTAATCAGTTTAATTAGACTTCACATTTGGACCTGGTCTTTCACACCCAACACCATCCACTACCATATGAGCGTATTCTCAGTCCCTGTCCCACAGTCCAGGGACCTCAAAAATGCCCTTCAAGAGAGGCTGAAGAAGTTGTCAGGTCTCCAGGACTGATGTGCCACCACCCTAGTCTCTCTTTCTTGAAAAGAGAGATCTTTGAATCTATGCGATACCAATCTCAGTACTGTACAAGATTATTCCTGTTGGTTTTTTCCCCCTAGATCTTCTCTTGGGAGACCAAGAACTGAGCCTGGATTCTTTGGCATGGTCTCCACCAGGACAAGACCTCATGAGAAGAAGGCTTTGAAGAATAGCAGGGTAAGCATTTAGAGTTGAGAGGAATGCACCAACTCTGAAGGAGAGGCAGACCACCAGCATTAGCATAATGTGCTCCCGAATTAGCCTAAACATCCAGAGTTTCATTAGAATTCAGAAAATGCTGATTCTAACTATTGATTCTGGAGTGTTTCTCCATGGGATAGAGGTCACGAACAAGGTTGTCCCTTTCTTATCTTTCCCTTATTTATAGGCTGTCAAGGTATCGCTTTTTTCAATCTGTAATTAGGAGAGCCAGAGTGCAGCATAGAACTTTTTGGACCCATCCAGCCAAAGACATCAATTTAAGAAAGCGTTTGATCTACTGCAAAAACGTGGATGGAGGGGGTGTCAACGTTTCTGCTGAATCACTTCGCATGGAACCACTTCAGCCCTGAAGAAATGAAGAACTGGCAGAAAGGGGGGACTTCATTGGCAAAATAGGACCCATCAGTTTCAGAACCTGGAGAAAAGAATCCTGTTGTGAACTCATAAAATATTTCTATGGTCTTTTTAGAGTTGCCAATAGAAAGGGAGGGTGGGAAAGGGGTTTGAAAAAGCAGTGCGGCAGCTTGGAAATTGAACGTGCATTCCATAAATAGTTTTTCAAAGATAGTAACTGGGTGACTGAAGTTTCTGCCCCGCAAAATTCTAACTGGAGAGCATGACTGATGGACTCTTGGCTATGGATGTGTCCCATTGGAGAATATGAATTATGATACACCCAGGGGTGGGGGGGGGGAAGTTGTGGGAGCTTCATCACTGGAGGCTTTCAAGAAGAGACTGGACTTCCACCTGTCAGAAACAGTGTAGGGTCTCCTGCTTGGGTGGGAGGTTGGACTAGATGACCTACAAGGTCCCTTCCAACTCTGTTCATCTGAAAAGGAGCCTCGGAACATTTTTCAGTGTTTGCTTTTTGCTCTGTCACAGAGCTACCACAATCAGGCTTGTAAACAGATAATCCTTGGGTGCGATACGCAGATAAAATTATCGGGAGATGAATGCATAAACATGGATTTAGAATCTGAAAACAGGTGTGATTGTTATTCATGTTTTTAAGCAAAGGAAGATTGAATTAATCACCGTTGTCATGGTACAAAGACAAAAGCTGTCTACTTCTAGCTGCATGTAACTTTATGAGATAATGTTCTGGTGCTATTACGTGACCTTCATCCATTACTCATTAATTCTCCATCCACAACCCTGCACAAGCTTCAGAGTTCTTTATTTCCTTCTTTATTTACATCCCGCCTTTATTCCTTTTTACAAATAATTCAAGGTGGTGAACATATCCAACACACCTTCCTCCTCCCATTTCCCCCACAACAACATCAACAACCCTATGGGGGGGGGGGTTGGGCTGGGAGAGAGGGGCAAACCCAAAGTCACCTAGCCAGCTTTCATGTCTAAAGCGAGGCTAGAACTCGTGGTTTCCTGGTGATTGGCCCAAAGTCACCCAACTGGCTTTCGTGCCTAAGGTAGGACTAGAACTCACAGTCTCCTAACAATTGGCCCAAAGTTGCCCAATGGGCTTTTATGGATAAGGTGAGACTTGAAATCATCATCTCCTAATGATTGGCTCAAAGTCACCATGGCTTTCATATCTAAGGCAGGACTAGAATTCACAATCTCCTGGTCGTGAGTGACCTCAATTGACTCAAGGTCATGTATCTGGCTTTCATATCTAAGGTGGGACTAGGACTCATCATCTCTGGCTTTTTAGCCAAGTACCTTAACCACTAGACCAAACTGGCACTCTCAAAGGAATAGTTGTGACATTCACGTTTTACCTAGTGCTTTTCAACTTTTCCAACTTGCTAAACCGATTCCAGACTGGGGCAACATTCCAGCCACACACTATTTTTAAGCACTTCTTCTCCAGTAAGAGCTTATCACATTCCAAAAGTCCTCTAGACAAACTGAATTTAATTTCAATACACAAGTGCTCAGACCTTAGATGAACTTCCTTTTGTTGTGTTGTGAACAGTGGCAGTGACATTATGTATTAGTGCCTCTCTGATATTAGTCAAATTGTGGCTTGTGAGTCACAAGAGGAGAGATTTACAGTAATGAAATTTGCTTTGATTGCCCTGAAAACACTTTCAAGGTGCCCAAAACAGCCATTGGTTCAAAATGATGGAGCTTTCTTCCAAGGGAGAAGACCATGGGAATCTTGCAGAGCCAGAAAAGGGGAAATTATAATATCAAAAAGATATTAGCTTTATGATGTTGACCTGTGGGGCGAAGAGCAGAAGAGAAATCAAAGTCAGAATTCTGAAAAGCTTATAAAGAAAACAAATGTGTTGATATATATTTCAGAATGGGTCTCCATGAACTGCCTGGAAAAATGGAGGCAAATGTTGAAGGTCCAAAGAGAAGATTAAAGTCGCTTGTCCTGACCAGTCAAAATCATTGGCTGATCACAGGGGACAGAATTGTCCTGTGGCTGCCTAGACAGAATTGACATATGTTCCGCCTGGTGTTTGGAGGCTACATCGTATGACAAATGGTTGAGGGAACTCAATGTGTCCAGTCTGTTGAAGAGAAGGAATAGCAGGGACATGATAACTGTCTTCCGGTACTTGAGGGGTTGTCACAAAGAAGAAGGGATTGATTTATTCTCTAGGGCGCCAGAAGGCAAGACAAGAAGTAACAAGTGGAAGTTTGTCAAAGAGAGATCCAACTTAGAAGTAACTCTGACAGCGAGAGCAATTAATCGATGGAATAGCTTGCTTCCTGGAGTTATGGGTGCTCCATCACTGGAAGTTTTTAAAAAATAGACTGGACAACCATTTGACTGGGATGGTATGAGACCCCTGCCTTGAACTTGGACTAGAAGACCTCCAAGGTCCCTTCCATCTCTACTCTGACTGATGTCTTGATTGATTGATGGGTTAGGATTTCCCATACAAGTTCTAAACAACTGAAGAATTCCAGCCCTACGATTCTATGTTTTAGTGCATAGCTCTTATGGTGGTCTATCACCATAGAAAAGATCGGATTTGATTGTGCATTGACTTTGGTGTCCACTTTTTGCCCTCATGTTGATACTTAAGCTGTTTGCAAAACCACCAATCAAATCCATTCACTATTTGGTTAATTTCTCAGCTACTCTTGAGAAGTACCAACCTTCTGATGAAGATACTCATTGTTCTGTCCTAGGCCTCCCAAAAAAGCAATAAGTCAATTTTGAGTCACAGCAAAACCTTTTTTTTTACATTAATGTGAATTTATTTCATTCACAGTCAGCCAATGGCTTGGCAAACAGTCTTGCGAAGATATACTAATTAGCTCAGACCTTTATCAATCCTGGAACGCTGCCTGGTAAACAGTCCCACACTCAGTGCTGGCAGGGAAGGGCTGGGTTATACAGACAAATCCTCACGAGGCTGGAACGAAATAACGAGCTAGTTGTTTCCTGCAAAAGCCCCCCCCCCTTTTGCTTCTCTTTTAATCCTGATGGGAGGGGCCATTCATCATCTATCTGTGGCTTTACTCCCAAGTTGACCCTGAGTTCTTAATTGTGCTTTCCTTTTGGCAGTTTTATGCATGCGCAGGCTGGGAACCAATTCCAGAAGTTCCCCCGCCTCACTGCTGTCCGAGCCCGAAGGCAGCTGATGACTGCCAGCCTGCCCTGGCCCCATTGCTGCCTCTGACACAGAGCCCTCATCCGAGCCTTCCTCAGCCTCCAGGAATGGCCCAGGTTCCTTCCCAACCTCCTCACTACTGTCTAACTCTGCTGCCAGCTCCACCAGCCGCCGGTGGGCCACAACACTCATGCAAGAGGGAGCAACTTGAGATCAAAAACATTCATTCTTTGACTCCCTTCAAAATAGTCCAACACATACTTGTGTTACCCTGAAGAAGTACAGCTGTCCAGCCCTGCTGATATGAATTTTTTCCAACATGGCCTCACAATTATGAAATAACCTCTCTATGGATGAACCTAAAATTGCCTGTTTTGTCAAACTTCATGGGATTATCGAAAACTACATTCCCAGAGATCCTTATGGCTGTATGTGCCTTTTCAGTGGTACCCTTGGCTGTTTTATCGCTGAGAATCAATTTTATGGATTTTTAGTTTTATGCAGTTTGCAGTTGTTTATAATCAAAGGGGTTATGGTTGCATTTGTGTTGCATGAGAAGGAGGTTGGTTTCCAATGTGCATTCAGAAAAGCAGATGAGAGATACAGAGGTACCGCCACAGAAATAAAACAGAATTCTCTTTTGAATTTGTTTTCTGTTTTTTAATATTCCCCCTAAGAAAAGAACCCGATCTTGACCAATATTTCATAAGATCAACCAGACCCAATTGTTCATTTATACTTAGCCTATAATCAATCAATAATAAACCCAGGCATTATGCCATTCTCCGATATACAAATCTCCCAGTGGAGAACTTCACACTTAATGGCTATCACCTGTTTTACAGGTGTACCTGCAGAAGCTCAGAAGCTCAAGATCCCTTTGCACGCTTGTGGGGTTTCTTAGACACAGAGCAAAATGAGAAATTAGCATCAGGTGCATCTCTTGCTTTCCTCTTTACCTGTCCAGGCTAAATAAGTTTGGAACGTTTGCTGGCTTTGCTTCTTCCACAATGCCTCAATAAAACACTTTAGTGCTTCTGCGTGAAGGGTTCAATCAGCATTGTTTAATTCAGTGTTTAATTTGGCAACCAATATGATAGCCAAGGCCTATAAGGACTATCATTTCTGATAGAAATGAGAGATCAGTTCTGTAATATTTCCAATTCTCAACCTAAATATTCTAAGGTCTCTAAAGGCTTCCATAAAGCCCTGAGAAACTCTGGTTGCTTCAACTTTTAAAAAAAGGCCAACATAATCCACAGGAAATATCCACATTCTCTGTTTTTTTTTTTTTTGCACATTGCTCTTTACACAGAATTATATTCTGTCTTCAGATGTTGTGATGTGGTCTGGATTTCAGGAATCATAGTCACTAGAGGCCTTGTCATGCCCCTGTCGGAATCTGATTTGGAGGGGGAGGCTGAGCAGCTGACAGGGAGTGGGAGTGTGGCTCTGGTGGCTGTGGGAGAAACTGGGGAAGAGCAAAGGCCGGTTGGGCAGAGCAGGAAAGAGGTAGAGCAAGGGAGAGGGAATTCAGAGGAAAACCCAGGCCCACCCACTCTTCATCCTAGGGCGCACAGGGAGGAACGGAGAAGAAAGCAACGTGGGTTGCATGGCTTAGGGAGGAGGAAAGGGCCCTGATTCCCTTTATTAGCTGCAGTTGGGAACACAGTGTTTAAAAAGAGAAGCTGCACACAGTAAGTTGTTGGGAGCAAATAGTGAATTATCTGGTCTTGTGGAGGCTTATCTGGGTTCCTGGTGCCTTCCCAACTGTGTGTGTTTTTCTGGCCTTACAATTCCGCAATTCCTTCTCCTGCCGTGTCAATTTAATTGCTGCAGTGTGGTTTGTGTGGATTTTTATTTAGAGTTTGTATGTACTTTGTTTTTGGACTGAATTTTCTCCACTTAAAGACTATTCCTGGGAGAAATTTTTCTCCAGTCAAAGGTAATCTGGACATTGGGGGCAAAGTTGGAGGTACTAAAGGAACACTTCTTGTTTACTTGACTGTGTTGCCTTTGTGCCACGCCCCTTTGGGTCATCACAGGCCTCTTCCAATAAAGTCAGCAGATTGATGGACAGATGTTAAGGCAAAGATACAAGTCCCACCTCATCCCTCATGCTTGGGAGGAATTCTGAAAATTGTCAATCAGCAACATCTCAATTTTTTTTTTTACTTGTATCCAGGATCCCTTAATGGTGGTTTAATAAAAAAACAGGTTACATCAATAAAAGTGCTCTACTTATTCATACTTGCTCCCTTTTCCAACAGAAGACCAACAGCAATGAAGTCAAACATATTTATGGGGAATTTCCTTTGCATCTATACTTAAATGCCTGTTTAATACAGGTGGTCCTCAACCTACGGCCACAACAGAGCCTAATCTTTTTGTTGCAAAGTGAGACATCTGTTAAGTGAATTTTGCTCCATTTTTCTTGCCACGGCGGTTAAATGAATCACTGCAGTTGTTGAATTAGTAACACTGTTGTTAAGTGAATTTGTTTTTTCCCATTGGCTTGGCTTGTCACTAAATGAACTGTTGTAAGTTGAGGACTGCCTGTCATAATAATAGCAATAGGTACCTTGGGTGCAATTCTAAAATAAACTGGAACATTGGCATTGACAAAATCCCCATCAGTCAATTGGAAAAGGTAGCTTTGTTTGGAACAGCTTACATTCTTCTCTTTAACACCATCAAACGACCACATCTACCTATCCCAGGTCCATGGGAAGGACTCAATAGGTCCATAAAAATTCCAAATCCAGTCTAAACATCTGGCTGACTGTCATAATAATAATAATAATGGTTGATCATTGCTCCCTGAGGCAACATAGCTAAATTTATTCCTGGAAGTGCTACCTTCTATAACCTTAAGGGAATTTCAATCACCCTCATAAAAGCTACATTTGTGCATGTTGAAAACTCCTGATATATGTAAACACTAATATATATTTTAGGCACAGGTTCCTTTGCAAGAATTGTGATGGTTCAACTGTAGTGATAACACAGTGAAATTCCATTTGGTGCACTTTCAGGCTGAAGAATAGGAACAAAACATGGCCAGTTGGTTGGCTGATAGATGCATTCAACTCGAAGAAATATTAGCCAATGATTCTTTCAAATGAAGGAGGTACTTTTTCATACTGTAGTTTCATAAGAATAGAGGGGAAAACACATTTCAGGGAGCCTAGTTCTCTCCTAGTTTTACTGGCTTCCCTTTTTTAACAACTCAAGTCAGAGGAGAAAAAATAATAATCATTATAAGTCTTCTCTTCCATGCCACCCTAGAACAGCAGATTCATGCAATCCATCAATCAATCAGAATAGAGTCAGAAGGGAACTTGGAGGTCTTCTAATCCAAGCAGGAGACCCTATACCAGGGGTCTTCAAATTTAACAGCTTTCAGACTTGTGGACTTCAACTCCCAGAATTCCTCCTGGTCAGTCTGCAGAGTTAGCCAGCAATACTGCATTCTAACCACTGCAGACCATGGAAGGAAGGAAGGAAGGAAGGAAGGAAGGAAGGAAGGAAGGAAGGAAGGAAGGAAGGAAGGAAGGAAGGAAGGAAGGAAGGAAGGGCAATAGCAATAGCACTCAGACTTCTATCCCGTTTCACAGAGCTTTACAGCCCACTTTAAGTGGTTTACAGAGTCAGCCTCTTGTCCCCAACAATCTGGGTCATCATTTGACGCACCTCAGAAGGATGGAAGGCTGAGTCCACCTTGAGCCTGGTGAGATTCGATCTGCCAAATTGCACTCAGCCAGCCATCAGCAGAAATAGCCTGCTGTACTGCATTCTGACCACTGCGCCACCACGGCTCGTAGAACCGTTGGGATGACTTGACAGACCTCACGGCCTCTCTAGCAAAATGTATAACCCTATACCAAATTCTGGCGTGGACCCTGCTCTTCCCCTATCTAACCTGTTTGGGGAAAAAAATCATACAACTACAAGTTTAACCAGATTTGTTCAGCAGGTCTAACCCTGTCAAAATATTGAGGAGCATTGGCTTATTTCCCCTGGCTCAGACCTAACGACGGTGTGATTCCAATTTCCTGGCGAAGGAGCATTGTTCTGTTGACACCAGCTTAAAATGTAACACCCAATTATTATCAAGCCATGCTGATACTTCTCCTCGGCTTACAGCATAACATTCCAGTGGTGCTCGGATGCCACACAGCTAATTTAGGTCAAGCCAGCATGCTCCAGGTTTTTTTTTTTTGTCCCAGCCTTGTCACTATGCTTCTTCCTTCCTAATTCTCTCGTTGATTGCCAGCTGCAACTTTTTCCTACGTGTTTGTTTTACAGCCACACACGATGTGTTGACACTTCATCTGGATTCCGGGGAGCCGCGTGCTTCACAGCCGACATCCAATCTTTTAGAAACACGGAGCCAATTATGCAGATTCCCCCTTCGCTCTCGGTTTCGGATAGAAATGAAAACCGATGGAAGACGCATTCCATCATAGACATAGCCGCAAAGAGCGGGATTTCCATTGCTAATGTGCCCCGGTTAAAGTTGTTTGTATTGACAGAAAGAGAAAAGTTTGTATGGTGTGCTTTGGCTGAGGAAATTGGAATGGTCTGCCGACGTTTGGAAATTGACACAGCCTGTCAACAATTTTAATTTGATTTCATATTGCTCTGGAGCTTCCAAAGAAAACTTAGGAGGGTTATTTTTCAGACTTGCGAAGTTCTGTTACAGTAACCTTACAAGAAAAATAGTGTATAATATTCAGGGTTCTGGCTTGGGCTACCTTAATATGAACAATTGCTGCTTGTCCTAGATCCAGAAGTTCAATTTGGATGTCCAGACCCTTTCACCATTTGGGAGGCACCTTCCTGTATCCAGTTTTGGTCAACACAATGTAAAAAAGATGTTGAGACTCTGGAAAGAGTAAAAGAAGAGCAACAAAGATGACTAAGGGACTGAAAGTTAAAACATATGAAGAACAGTTGCAGGAATTGGGTATGTTTGGTTTAATGAAAAGAAGGATTAGGGGTGAAATGTTAGCAGTCTTCCAATATTTGAGGGCTGCCATAAAAAAGAGGGAGGGACAACTTGCTTTCAGGTGCTTCTCCAAAGAGGCACCTGGAGTCAGGAGAATAAGCAATGGGTGGAAACTAATCAAGGAGAGAAACAACCTAGAACTAAGGAGAAACTTCCTAACAGTGAGGACAATTAACCAGTGGAACTGCTTGCCACCAGACATTGTGGTGCTCCATCACTGGAGGTTTCTAAGAAGAGACTGGACAACCATTTGTCTGAAATAGTATAGGGCTTCCTGCTTGAGCAGGAGGTCAGACTAGAAGATCTTCAAGACCTCCAATTAATGTTCAATATTAAATTGGCACCAGATGAGGTTCAGTGGAATTCAAGAAGGGTTGGACTTGGATCATTTGTGGCAACGTAGAGACTCTCCACTAATGACACATTTAACTCTGCCCCCGGCTTTTCCTGCTCCTCTCCTACAAAATCCTTGGAAGTGGAGGGAAATAACCTTGTGCCAAACGCATCAAAATGTGCCCCCTTTCACCCTACTCACGTACCCACATTTGCATATAGGATATTGTTATTTTTCTAGCTGGAGAGAAACAAAGAAGGTGGTTCACTGAAGAGATTAGCAAGCATGAAAGCATTAGCGAAATGACAGTGCAGAAACTGTGTGTTCGCAACTTGGCTGGAGAAATTGGGAAAACACCCGTTTGGCAAAAGTTGTCTGCCAATTCTTGCATTTTGGAAATTGTCCCCAACTTTCAGAGACCCTACCCTGCAGGGAAATGCATGAATGGGACACCACTTTTTCAGGTCCAGAGTGACATGCGTTGTTTTTATAATAACTGTTTCCACTTGGAAAAGTCTGATGATTTGTCAGCTCTTATTGTTGCTGCAGCTTATTACGCTAAAAAAAAACACCCCTGAAGCCAACTGAAATAAGGGACTTTTCTGGATAATTAGGATTTAAGTATTTCAAAGCTAGTCCAGAACTGCTGAACTAATGCAGTTTGGCATTTCTTCTTACTCCATTCCCTTTTCTCTTAGGATTTTGCAAAGGAATTGCTAAACTCTGGGTGATATAGTGGTGCTGGACTAGATGTGGAAGACCGAGGTTCTAGTCCACCCTTAGACATAGAAGCTAAGATTCTTTCTCAGTTCAACCGTTCCTCCTCTTAGAAAATCAGATGAAGTTTAGTGATTTGGGTGGAAGGATATTGAACGATGGTTCCTTGAATACGTGATGGTTTTGGTCGAGCTAACGTGATGCCCTTTGATGGAATATAGATCAGATTCCCAGGAGGGAAGGGCTGCATTTCAGAGTAGCAAGAGACAACGTAGCTTAGAAAGTTTGTGAGTGAGACAGAGGGTGAAGAGACCTCCTCCCTAATAATTCCCAGAGTATATATTTAATGCTGCAAATAGTCTGCTTTAATTTGGCAAGATTCCGTCTACAGGTGAGGAACAATCAAGACATCTGCTTGCAAGAATTGCAATGTGTCTTTCTTGGTTTTTGGAGCCTGACGCACCCAGAACCATGATCCATGGTTTACAGATCACAGCTTCACGTGTCCTATCTTAGCATGTTGTGTGAGCTGAGCCCATGTGATCTACCATGACTCTACTTAGCCTTAAAAGGAAAACTCAAGATTTTTATCATAAAAACCCAAGCAAACAAATTATCAATTCATGTCTAAGACACAATCCTTTGCTGCTGGACAAGGTCCTTGGGAACCAATGCTCAAGATCCATGAGCGCCTATGTTTGAGTTGAGCATCCATGCTGCAATTATTTCAGAATGGAGCCAAAAGTATTAGGTAACCTAATACTTTTGGCTCCATTCTGAAATAATTGCAGCATGGATGCTCAACTCAAACATAGGCGCTCATGGATCTTGAGCATTGGTTCCCAAGGACCTTGTCCAGTAGCAAAGGATTGTGTCTTAGACATGAATTATCATTTATAGAAATGATAACAGATGGGATAAGAATCTATTAAATAAATAGATGGATAAATTAAGGTTTTATGACTTGTATATTTGGTTTTCAGCCTTACCACAGGTATTTTAATTCCCTTGCTTTTGTTTCTGATGGCTCTTCCTATCATAAACTGCTAACCGCCTGGGGATTGTGATGGTTAGAAAGGCAAATAAATTCACCAATAGATACAATAAAAAGTGTTCAATCCAATCAGGTGACTCTCAAAGTATTTGGGATGCTCCCACACAGGGACAGAAATGGCTTTTCCCACACTGACTTTAAAATCTGAAACTATCCTCAGCTAGAATACCTGAATCCAAGAGACCGATTTGCCAACATTATTCAAATTATTGAGTTCAATTAGATCAGTTTTATAATTACAGAAGCCTGAACAGAAGCCTGAGTTCATGTTCATCCAAAGAACCCTAAAGGTCTTAATGCCTTCCAGTTTGTGTGTATTACAATTGTTTGACTGCTATGTATTCTGTCTTTTTTCTCTTGGCTTTTTATAGCTTCCCATGAGAATCAATCAATGTTTTTTCCCCTCTACATTCAGAAAGTTTAAGTTAGCTCCTGAAAAGTTACCAACTGCCATCCACAGGAATAACAGCTCACCTCAAAAATTCAGCAGACAAAAATAGATGCTTGCCACTTTTCACCAGCAACTCTATAAATACGGTATGGATCAAAATGGAAGATGGAACCATTGAACTACGGAATGAACCTTTTGTTGTCCTTGAGGACAAACCAAATTCAACCTTACGTGCTAATTTGGGAAACATGTACTTTTGGAATATTTCAAAAAAAAAAAAAACCAATTACTGTTTCCTAAACTAAAAACTCCTGTGATTTCCATGAATAACCAAGAAAATGAACGCAAGGATCATTGAACAAATCCACTCAGTGTTTTCTCTTGAGGCACAAATGACCAGGCTCAAATTATCATTATGCAAAGATCCCGCTTCTTTGAAAAATTGGAAGGAGTGGAAAGAAATAGAAGGAGACAATGGCTGTCATGCCCCTGTTCGAGTCTGAATCCAAGGAGGAAGATGAACAGCTGACAGGGAGTGGGAGTGTGGCTCTGCTGGCTGTGGAGGAAACTGGGGAAGGGCAAAGTCTGGTTGGGCAGAGCAGGGGAGGGGTAGAACAAGGGAGAGGGAGTTCAAAGGAAGACGTAGGCCCACCCCCTCTTCATCCTAGGGCACGCAGGGAGGAACGGAGAAGAGAGCAATGTGGGTTGCGGGGCTTATGGGGGAGGAAAGGGCCCTGATCCCCTTCATTAGCCACAGCTGGGAAGAGAGTTTAAAAGAGATGCAAGCTGAGAGTGGCATCTTCTGGGAACAAATGTGAGTTTATCTTGTGTTGACTGTGGTTATCTGCATTCCTAGGTTGAATTACTGCTGTTAACCAAGATTTGAGAAGGTTTCATCTTTTTGTGGGAGAATTCCCATTTGGAAAATGTTGGCAAAAGCATCCTCTCTCCCCTCAAGTTTCAGTATCCCTAAAATCAAGAAAGTAGTTGAAAAGAAGTCACACAAAAAGGAAGCCATGATCCAATCATGGTTCCAAGATCCCAGCGCACAACATGAAACAGGCCCTTCTAATTCCACCTCAGTAGTTAGGAAGAGACAGCCTCCTGGCTTAAATACAAGATTGCCAAGCAGATTTCCAGAAAAGGAAAGGAGAAATGAAAGGAGAAAGGGAGGGAGGGAAGCCCAGATGCTAATTATCTCATTTTTATTAAAACAAATAAAATAATTAGTCTACCACTGAACCAAAATTCAAACATTTTAGCATCTGTCTAGTTTAGTAGTTTTTAGTAATTCCACAGTCGTTTGCTTAACAGTCTTCGTAGCATAGCAAATTATGCCGTGTTTTTTGAGACCTTTCCTAATAGTTTCTCATTTATATATAATGTTTTAATTGGTTTTGATTTTCTTTACGGAATTGGCCCCAGCTCCGGTCACTGACCACAATAAAGATTTGATTAGTTAAGACATTAGGATTTTATCCACTTAGGGAAAAACAAAAGACTCAGAAAAATCAAACACACAGAGACACACACAATTGTTTGTAAAGGTTCATTTATCATGCTGGTGTTGATTTTCATAAAATTAGTTCAGTCCTAAAATGTTTTTTCCCCCTCTCTTTCTGCTTGTCTGGTTTAATGAAAAGGAGAAGTAGGGTTGATATGATAGCGATGTTCCAATGTCACAGGGCTGCCACAAGGAAGAAGGGGGTCAAGCTATTCTCCAAAGCACCTGAAGGCAAGATTAGAAGCAACGGATGGAAACTAATCAAGGAGAGAAGCAACCTTGGATTAAGGAGAAACTACCTAAGAGTGAGGACAATTATTACCAGTGGAACGACTTTTGCCTTCAGAAGTTGTGGGTGCTCCATCACTGGAGGTTTTTAAGGAGTTCTTCAAAATCCCCAAAAGATAGCAAGGAGATAAAGCTGATTTGTTCTACCTTGAGAGCATCTTGATAAGTCTCCAATGTTATCGTTGCAAGGACCCAGAAGCATATCCACCCCACCCCCCAGAATTAGGCCAATCTAATTAAGGCTTTAAGACTCCAATGCAACCTGACCTCATTTTATTCTTGGCTATTTTTGTTATGTCTGCATGTACGCACACATGCACAAAATCACACACATTGTATGCTGGAGGCCAAGCTTCAAAGCCTCTAGATTCTTAATTTTTCTTCCCTGTATTGCTAGTGTGTGTGTGTGTGTGTGTGTTTTAACCTTCCAGTAAAAACATTCTGGTATGATGAGCGTAGACAGAAATAAAACATGCCAGGAGCATTTTAGCTATTCAAGAAAAGAATGGTGCTTTTCTTGTCTAGTAAACAATGAATTCATAATGGGAGTCCTTTCTCCACCCGGGTTGAAAGCTGCTGATTTTGCAAGCCTTCAGGGTGGTGTGTGTGTGTGGTTTTATTTTTATTTTTTAATTTTATTTCTTTTTTTTTCCCTCTGCCCTCCCCTCCTCCAAGGAAGTTGAACCAAAAAGTCACTGGATCAACCTGGAACTTGAGAAGCCTGAATACAGCCTAAAGATTTTTAGGAGTTTCCAAAATCCTCTTATATCAAATCAGAAAAAGAAACCATTTAATAGCATTCCAACCAGAAGTACAAAATTCTCAAGGCCAAAGAGTTCTACCCAAGGATTCTAAGGGCTCTTGAGAGCTCCTGAAAACTTAGTTATTGAATTGTAGCTTTCAGTGTTACAAAAAAAAAAGGAGAGGTTATTTTATGATTTCTTTTCTCTTTTACTTTCATTAGGAGACCATTTGCTGGAATTAATTAATGTAAAATGTTAATTAATTCCATGTCAGTTCCACATAAGCCCTAATTTAGTTCCAAGAATCAGAGAGCTGAAGGAGCCCTTGAGGCCATCAGAATTCAATCTCTACTCAATGCAGGAACCCAAGTAGTGTCATCTCAAACAGTTGGCTGACCTGGCTTGGCTTGAAGCTACCTAACAAAGGAGAACCCCACCATCTCTTGGTTCATGGATTCCATTCCCAAACTCCTCATACTTGTCATCCGTTTCCATTCGTTCGTGTTCAACAAGAACATTCCTTCAAACGGATGAGAAGAAACAACACTGTAAGGGAACACGTTTTCCTATTTTCATCAGAAGGTCCTAGCAGATGACTTCCAAAAATCATAGCTGAAAGCACGTCACAGAATCACATGGCTGCAAGAGTCAGCTTCAAGGTTTTCTAGTCCAACTCCTACCCAAGGCAGGAATCCTTATAGCATCCGAAACAAATGGTTGTCCGATCTTTTCTTGAAAACCTCTGGTGATGGAACACCCACAAATCCAAGAGGCAAGCTATTTTACGGATCAATCATTCTCAGTGTCAGGAAATTCCTCCTTGTTTCCAGATAGGATCTTCTTCTGATGAGCTTTCACCCGTTGCTTCTTGTCTTGCCCTCAAATGGGGAATAAATCTATGCCCCCTTCCTATGACAGTCTTCAAATATTAGAAGAATGCTACCAGGTATTTCCTTAGCCTTCTCTTCTGAACATACCTAGTTCCTTAGCCATTCATCATATGATTCAGCTTTGTTGTTGTTGTTAGTTGCAAAGTTGTGTCCAACCCATCGTGACCCCATGGACAACATTCCTCCAGGCCTTCCTGTCCTCTACCGTCTTCTGGAGCCCATTTAAGCTCACGCTGACTGCTTCAGTGACTCCATCCAGTCACCTCCTTCTCCGTTGTTCCTTTCTTCTATTGCCCTCAATCTTTCCCAACATTAGGCTCTTCTCCAGGGAGCCCTTCCTTCTCATTAGATGGCCAAAGTATTTGAGTTTCAACTTCAGGATCTGGCCTTCTAAAGATCTACAGGTCCTTTATCATCTTTGTTGCTCTTCTCTGCACTCTTGCTTAGAGCCTCAGCACCAAGTCAAAGTGAGCTATCTTTAAAGGGGGAGGGGAGGATATTATATGGTTTCGATGTCATTCCCATGTTCAATGCTTGTCTCCCACTGCTGCACAACAACATATGACTAACCAGCCTCTATTTCTTTTCACACAATTATTACATCTTGCTCATAAGAAGCCAGCTGTATTATCACTTCAAAATGAATTACTAATAAACGCCAGCTGATTTTTCTCCTCCTCCCAGTCCACAATCCATCATTCAGACAACCACTGAAAACATCCTTCATATTGTGGTTATTAGAACCAGGGAGTTATTCTAATTAGTTGTGGGTGGGTGTGTATTTATGAGCACTGAGGAAGAACTCATGGCGAGAAGTTATTTCTGCTCTTCCGTCAGAAGTCTTGCAAACCCAGAGCAGTTATCTTTTAATAAGCAAAACTGACATTCAGGAACATAAAGTAGCAGTCCCTGTCTTTCCCACGGAGGGCTGTTGAGCTGTTTTCTCTCCCCTCTAAAATTTACGGTTGTATTACTGGCTTAATTGTCTTTTCAGGGTGTACTCAATTACAAAATTAGAATCCTTATCTCCTGGAAGCAGCCATCTCCTCAGCAGGACGCCATAAAATGGAGGAAACCAGCTCTAAAGAATATTGCTCAACCTTCTAGCTTTTCTCTCCTTTAAAATAGTTGCCTTCAAAGGCAAGAGAGGAAGAAAGGTAAGCCCACAAGCTGGCAGAGGAAGGAACTGATGGAGCAGCTATCCATGGTTTCTTCCAAAAAAATAAATAAGATGCCCTAGGTTTGGCTTCAACAGGCCAATGTCATGGGATGAAGAGGGTTGTGTGGGCCATCTGACCCCATGCCTTTATAGCCTACAACCAACTTCTTGAAATGGACCCAGAAGCCATGGATTTCTGAGCCATATCCATCCCAACTGAAGGTTAACTTAGCAGGAATTGAATGGGTCAAGTTCTACATTGTTTGGGCAAGATTGAGGACGAAAGATTTCAGGAAAGTATCCCTGATACTTCTAATCTAGAATTGGAAGGTAGAGATTGGTGGATTTCCTAAGCCTCGCTTACAGTGGGTTCATTAAGTTGGAGTTTCCTTGAAGGTTCTGACATGCTTCTCATCAGGCATCATGACAACTGGAATGAGTTGTCATGTCAGAGAAAAAGAACCAATAGACTCACCTTGATTGGTTAGCAATAGCAATAGTGCTTAGACTTATACACTGCTTCACAGTGCTTTACAGCTCTCTCTAAGAGGTTTACAGAGTTGGCCTATTGATCCCGAAAATCTGGGTCCTCATTTTACCCAACTTGGAAGGATGGAAGGCCGAATCAACCTTGAGCCAGTCAGGATCAAACTCCTGGCAGTGGGCAGAGTTAGCCTGCAATACTGCATTCTAACCACTGCACCACCATGGATCCTAGTTACGTCTACTCTTCCTTCCAACACTTTTCCAATCCCTTCTCTACCTCCCACCCAGTCAGCCATTTGAGATCAACCATTTGCTTTACCTTAACGATGGGCTCAGTTCTGTGGAGAAGCCGCCATCTTGGAGGTTAATTTTGCCCTAGGCCTAGTCTAATTCCTGATAAAGGATACAGAGGCCTGCTACCCAGATTTCCCCATCCTCCAACCAATTTCCTGGGCCTAATTTAGCTCCAGATTGTGAGCCAACATGCTCCAAAACCATGTTGAGATTGTCGGAATCCAACTTAGGCTTCATTCAAATGCAGCAAATGCTGGCATTGCACACATTTCCAGAGGTAATAGACTGTGAAAGGGGGAAATTAAATATTAATGCCTACACAAATGACACACCTCATCCATTTCCAACAGCCTTTTTTCCTCGTCCCCTCCTCTTGCCTCTCCCCCCACAACCTCAATCTTCCTCTTGCTATTTGCATTCTCTCCTCGGGAAAACGCTCAAATAAGATTTGCTATCCCGTTCCAAAATATGATTATAATAGACTCATGGTTTCATTACTGTTGGTTGTCGTGTGCGTGTGTGTGTGTGTGTTGTTTATTTATTTATTTCTGCTCTCCTCCCGCAGTCATTGTAATTTTTGTAGCGTGCATACACAAAGAGCTTCCACGCGAAACGGTGAATTAATAGACAAACGCAACCCGGGCCCAAAAGGGGCTAAATATCTTGCAACTTAATTCACGAAAAATCTATTTGCTTCTTCACGCGTTCTGGGCTCCTTCTGTCTTACTAGGCGAAGTAAAACAGACTCGGTAAACAAGAAATGGTAATGCCTTTTTATTGAAGATTAACTATGGCGCCGTCGCCCGCTTCCATCTTTAGCCGTTTTGCATGAAGAAGACGACGCCCTGGGTTAATTCTAAAACCACCACCTTCAAACACCAGAACATTTTAGTCGTAACCCGCTGCGGATTTACCTCCAGGTTTACCCCCTTAAGTGATTCTTAAAAATAATAAAGGCAGGATGCAAATAAATCAATAAAATAAACAAATATATCTGAAGACTCGAGGTTATTTATTAATGATCCTTTATGATTTTTACAAATTACTCGAGATTATGAGTATATCCAATTTTCCCTACAACAACTTGGTGAGGTGGGTTGGGCTGAGAGAGAGTGACTGGTCCAAAGTCACCCAGATGGCTTTCATGGCTAAGGCAGGACTTGAACTCTCAACCTCCCACTTTCAAGCCTGGTTCCTTAACCACCAGACCAAACTGGCTCTCTCTAGGACTTGCATCTCCTGACATAACGTACAGACGCTGATTCAGTCACCCACCCACTTCTGAACTTCCTAACTTGTCCCATTTCTCCAAGTGTGGGAAAGTGGGAAACAGATTTCGACCCACGATCGGCTCTAACCCACCTAAGAGACAAGCAATAACTTGCTCAGGCTGTGCTATCGTTCTTAATTAAATTACAAGAACTCTAATGGGAACGGGGAAGAAAGGGCAAGCAATGAAGACAGGCTTTCTTCTCCCAAACCAATAACGACTCTTATTGCTAACTTTTGGAAAAATTAATTGATGTTCTTATGAATTACCATCTCCTCCTTTAAAAAGCCCACCTTTTTGGGAAAAGGCTGGCAAGATAGAGTTGTCTGAACATTGATTCAACGCACGTCACAATGGGCAGACAAGCCCTCCTTTCCTGGGCCAGCCAACTTAGGCTAATTTTTTTTAAAGCGGGCGGGGAGCAGAAAAAGAAACATCTGCTGAAGGACTTAATTAGCTAAATCCTAAGGGGAAGAATAGCAAGGCAGGTCAACCAAGAAGAAATTCTTGCCGACTTGCAAAAAGCTCTAAATCACAGACAAAAATTACACAGTTTTCGGAATCTGCGCTTTGCCTAAGGAAAGAGCATTTCTACGAAAATAGCAACTATGTCAGATTTTGCTGAGCAGCTTAATTTGGGCACTTCCACGAATTCCCTCTCTTACACACATTCTCTCTCTCTCTCTCTCATACACACACACACACACACACACACACACACACACACAATACATGTACAACCTGAATGATCAGCTGTCTGGAGATGTCTACATCTCCAGTGGCCAGCTGGATGTCTTCAGAAAGAATCTGGTATGATGCGAATGAAACATTTCCCCAAAATTTCTTGTCTTACAGTACTCCTCAACTGACATAGTCTAGAGATTCCACCTGGTCACCATAAGGAGGTTTCATTCTTGATGTACCAGATGGCCAGCAGTAGTCCTCCTAAAGTTCTTCAGATCTCCCAAAGTTCTTCAGACCTCCCAAAGTTCTTCAGACCTTCAAAAGTTCTTCAATCCTCCTAAAGTTCTCCAGATCTCCCAAAGCTCTTCAGACCTCCCAAAGTTCTTCAGACCTCCAAAAGTTCTTCAATCCTCCTAAAGTTCTTCAGATCTCCCAAAGTTCTTCAGACCTCCCAAAGTTCTTCAGACCTCCAAAAGTTCTTCAATCCTCCTAAAGTTCTTCAGATCTCCCAAAGTTCTTCAGACCTCCCAAAGTTCTTCAGACCTCCCAAAGTTCTTCAGACCTCCTAAAGTTCTTAAGTCTTCCAAGTGTTCATACCGTCTCAATATTATATTAGGAGTCAAGTCCTGCTTATGTTGACATAAACAGTGAGACATGTTGACTTTTTTGACACCTACACCCCCAGATGTCCCTGGATACTCCATCTGGTAACCATGTCCATGTTAACAAAGCTCATTCTGAAGAATGTTGGTCTCAATTCAATTTGATGGAAATCCATCCAAACGTTCTTAAGCTAGACCGGGTTCAAAGGGATTGGATTCTCGGCAAATATGAATTCCTCTTTTTTTGTGCAAAATTTCAGATTCCTCAACATGGAAGTCACAGCATCTACCTCTCCTCTATAATGTTACTTCTCAAAGTGGTTTGATTGGCCCATTCTGAAATTGATCATATTCAACTTAAATTGCTTCTCCATCCAAGGCAGCTGGGGGGGAAAATGTCACTCAGGAATCTTTTGAGTGAATCAATACAGAGGTTAATGCCTTCCTAAGGGGTTTTTTGGCCATATTATGCAGAGCAAGAATGAATCTAAACTCAAGCATGAGTCTCCCACATTAGTTTCCTGGCTGTTTTTAATTAGAAGAATAAATTGAATAGTTAAAGTAGCTTCAGGGAGCACTTCAGGTAAAATTATGCAATATTTTAGTCCTAATCAAATATGGAACGGTTTTGATGAAGTGAGCTAAGCTTTTCATTAGGTTCTCTCTCCCTTTCTTATGCTCCCTTCGACAAGAAACCCCAGAGCCAAAGTTTAGATCTGTCAATCTGAATTTGACTATTTTTTCCTGCTTAAGAAAAGGAGATATACACCACATTTGTTTATGGAGATTCTTATTCATCCAAGTCACGGTTGTTCCAACAACTGGACTTTGTTTATTCTTTGAAGACATTTCGCTTCTCGTCCGAGAAGCTTTCTTCAGTTCTCTGAAAAGAGTTCGCTGAACTGAAGAAAGCTTCTCGGACAAGAAGCAAAACATCTTCAAAGAAAAAACAAAGCCGGGTTGCCTTTTGGAAAAAAAACACCTTTGGGATATTCACAGCATCATTGCTTACAGGTACTCTCAGGTATAATTATTATTCTTAACCAATTTTGGAGGACCAGAATTGAGTTAAACCCTTAATCCAACTCATGGAGAAGCAGGAGAGCGGCCTGTGGATGTTTCATCACCAGTCTACGTAACATCTTCAGTGCAGTGGGGAATTGTTATGACTCCCCTTCAAATTCAAGCGAGCAAAACAGAAAGCAGCCGTTTCAGAAGTAATTCAAACAGAATAAAGTCTCACAAGATAACGGCTGGCAGAAATCCCAATCCACAGCATAAATCTTTACTCTGTCCGGCAAACCAGTCTTGGCAATAAATCTCAAGCCTCAGAGCTTCTTGCTGTAACGTCCTCACTCAATAAGTCACTTTGCTTCTGGCGAATTCCACCAGGCCAGCTGTGTCCTTTTATACTTAAGCCACGTGCTAATTACCCTAATTATTGGCTTGCTCTTCTTTTCTTTCTAACTTTCTCCTAACTGGGTTTGTCTCCTGTCTAACCATAAGTTTTCCAGATTCTCATCTCTGCTGGAAAACTCCCTCCTTCCTTCCCTGTCATCCATTCCTGGCTGCTGATTAGATAAAGCACCAGAGGAGGTCGAAGGTTCTGACCACTCTAATATTTCAGGTCTGTCATCCCTTGTTACCTCCATCTCCTCATCCTGGTTACTATTCCAATCACTCAGCAATGCCGGTTCATATTTCTCTGCCATGTCTTCCTCACTTGAACTCATATCTGCCACAGAGGCAGAATCCAAACCCGGAGCCACAACAGGGAATAATGGGCAGTATTTAGCAAAGTTGTAACTGAAACACATAGATAGCATTGCTTCTGCTCCTTCCCTTCTAGACCTTGGAGGGTTAGACCTTGGAAACCCTTTTCAACAAACTGGATTTTTCCCCACAATATTGCACAGAAAAACATTAATTCGACCGTGTTATTGTTGCTGTTGCTTTTTTAAAAACTCTAGTAGACGGTTCTCCAGCTCATTCCTTAACCCTTGGTTGTTTTCTGTACTAGACATGCTCCGTTTCACCAACGCTTCTTAGTAACCCATCCAAAGAAAAGCCAAAGACAAGTGAAGTGCAGTTTTTGGGGGTGGGGTGGAGTGGGGAATAACCATATTATTCCATTCCTAGAAGAATTATTTATCCAGTCCTGTGGACTTTTTGACTGCAGGTAATTATCAAGAGCTGAAGAGAGCTCAAAGCAGCTTCCAGAGATGTTAAATTAATGGAGCTGAACACCAACCACCTTTTCAGAAAAAGAGGGGCATTGTGGAAACCCCCCTCCCCCAAATAAATCCGCCTTCCAAGCAAAATGCGATTTCTTTGATAGAGATTCAGAACCAGCTCTTACAAAACAAAAGTGCTTGCCCTCCATCTAGATCTGGAACAAGATTTCTCTTTGAGTTAAATGCATTCTCGTTCGCCAAATGACATTAATGCAAGAGCTTTGGAGAATAGAATTGGCTCTGAATAATTTAGCTGGCTGGATGATAACCTTCTACTGCCATCTTGGCTTTAGGAGATGTTACATCTGTATGTGAAAATGGGAAGACATTGAAAGGGAAACGCTCTTCGGCTCTCCTTCATCCTTAGGACACCCGAATATAAATTCATCACAAAATTGAACAAAGCCATCCTTCAAAACAAAGTCAAAAGCTGAATCGTCCAGGATATTTGAATTGCTGGTAAGCTTAGTGTGAGTGTGAGTGTGAGTGTGAGTTTGAGTGTGAGTTTGAGTTTGAGTTTGAGGGTTAGGGTTAGGGTTAGGGTTAGGGTTAGGGTTAGAATTATGGGGATGGTTAGGTTAGGGTTGGGGTTGGGGTTGGGGTTGGGATATGGGTTGTGGTTACGTCTAGGGTTAAGGATAGGATTAGGACAAGGGTTAGGGTTAGGGTCAGATTGAGTTTGAGTTTGAGTTTGAGTTTGAGTTTGAGTGTGAGCTTGAGCTTGAGCTTGAGCTTGAGTTTTAGGGTTAGGGTTAGGGTCAGGGTCAGGGTCAGGGTTAGGGTTAGGGTTACAAATATGGGGATGGTTATGGTTAGGGTTGGGGCTCAGCTTGGGGTTGGGGTTGGGATATGGGTTGTGGTACTCACACTCACACTCATACTCACACTCATACTCACACTCATATTCACACTCACACTCACACTCACACTCACACTCACATTGACCCTAACCCCTAACTAACCCTAACCCTAACCTTTGTCCTAATCCTATCCTTATCCCTAGCCCCAACCCCAACCCGAACCCCAACCCCAAACCCTAATTCTAACCCTAACCCTCAAACTCAAACTCAAACTCACACTCACACTCACACTCACACTCAAACTCACATTGACCCTAACCCCTAACTAACCCTAACCCTAACCCTTGTCCTAATCCTATCCTTATCCCTAGCCCCAACCCCAACCCGAACCCCAACCCCAAACCCTAATTCTAACCCTAATTCTAACCCTAACCCTAACCCTCAAACTCAAACTCACACTCAAACTCACACTCACACTCACACTCATACTCACACTCACATTCACACTCACACTCATACTCACCCTCACACTCACACTCACACTCACACTCACACTCAAGGTTAGATGAAATTAGGAGATCTATAGTAAGCTGGTTCCAATTCCACATTCCAATTATAGAGGATGAGCTTTGCCTACATTTGATTGTTGACTCATAAGTGATTTCTGAGGAGCCTCAAGGAACAGACTCTTGTACAGGGGTTATCTGTAGGATATGGTCAAAAATAATAGCATCATTAGGAAAGAGAATAAAGATCAAGCAATTAGGGGAGATAAAGAAGTATCTCGGTTTGAATATAAAGAAAACACGGAAAGGTTTTAAGATATCTCAGGAAGATAAGATAAGCAAATTACTAAAAGATTACAAGATGGAGCTTTGTAAGCCAGCTAAGACTCCAATGAGTCAGGAGTTTAGCAACACTGATGTACAAAGTCCTGAGTTTGATAAGGTGATTTATCAATCTTTAATTGGTAGTTTGAGTTATATTAGTAATTGGTCTAGACCAGATATATCGTACTGCGTGAATCAGTTGGCTAGATTCAATTCTGCACCATGTGAAAGACACTGGAATGCAGTTAAGAGGATATTAAGATATCTTAAAAAGACAATGAATTATTCATTGTATTTAGAACCAAAGGGTGATTTAATTCTGAGTGCTTATGCAGATGCTAGCTTTGCATCAGAAAGAGACACTAGAAAGTCGACTTCAGGAACAGCCATAATGCTGGGTAATACATTAATAGGCTGGAAGTCAATAAGACAACAGCATATAAGTTTGTCTACTATGGAGGCAGAATTCTCCTGTTTATCATTGTTATGTACAGAGTTAATAATGTATAAACAAATGTTAATTGATATAGGTATAACTGTAGATTATCCTATAATTATACATGAAGATAATCAGGCAGCAATTCAAATGGCCACAAATATTGGAGTAAAAACAAGGAGCAAGCATACAGATCTAAGATACCTAAACGTGAGACAATCTGTAAGAAGTAAGATGATTCAGCTAGAGTACTGTATGTCGGAGGACAATTTAGCTGATAATTTTACTAAAGCCCAAGGTGCCAGTAAGCACCAGGAGAGTTGTGAAAAATATGGGATAAGATTGTAAGGAATTATATATTTATTTCACCCAAAAGGGGAGTATGTTAGGTATAACATTGATACCAAATATGGTTTGGGTGAATAAATATATAAAACTTAGATATCATGGTTTAAGTGCTTATCACTTTAAGCACAATGCAGCAGGCAATTAGCCGATTAAGGGTGCAGTTAGAAGTTACAATATAAGGAAGCATTAGAAGCTGGAAAGCTTACTGTGAGTTACTGTCTGTAACTGTCTGTAACTGTAACTGTGTGCTGCTGCGACTAACTGTGATTACTGACTGTGAGTGCCTGTGACTGAACTGTTATTGTTTGCTACTGTTTGCTGAATATCCAGCGTTTGTTTCTCTGGAGAGTGAAACCGAGGAGGAGAAGATATCTTTATCGGCTGATAAAGATATTGCAAGGACTCTTAACTTGGACTATACTAGTGAGTCTTACTGGATGGAAATACTGTGAATGACTTAATGGACTGAATGACAATGCTTAAACTCTAACTGGATTAAAACTATTTAAACTACAAACAGTGTTTGTGTTCAGTGTGTGTATACTCTGGGGCCCTTCCACTCTCGCTTTAGCTGCCTGGCTTGACTACTGCTGCAATACTCTGCTAGGGGTTAATTAGACTATGCTGCTGGGCCCATAACCAATGTTAGTGTTTGGGGATTAACCCCTAGCAGAGTATTGCAGCAGTAGTCAAGCCAGGCAGCTAAAACGAGAGTGGAAGGGCCCCAGAGTATACACACACTGAACACAAACACTGTTTGTAGTTTAAATAGTTTTTAATCCAGTTAGAGTTTAAGCATTGTCATTCAGTCCATTAAGTCATTCACAGTATTTCCATCCATAGTAAAAACTATTTAAACTACAAACAGTGTTTGTGTTCAGTGTGTGTATACTCTGGGGCCCTTCCGCTCTCGTTTTGGCTTCCTGGTTTGACTACTGCTGCAATACTCTGCTAGGGGTTAATCCCCAATCCCTAACATTGGTTATGGGCCCAGCAGCATAGTCTAACTAACCAGGATATAGCAGAGAGAGTTGGTGAGAGTTGCACATTACTGTAAAAACAAACTGTTTTAATTAGTTTAAAATAGTCAAAATATCTGAAGAGTAATGGCACAAGTAAATTTGTCACAACTGTCCATGATATCCAGGCTGGATGGAACAAACTATGTTTCATGGTCAATGAAATGTAGTTTACTTCTACGCAGAGAAAGTTTGTGGGACATTATAGCAAACCCACCAGATGTGAGTAGCTGGGATCCTGCTAATGATGATGATAACAAAAGTTACAAGACTTTAAACTGAAGAATGAGCAGGCTTTATGCATCATAGGACTGACTCTGTGATCAGCAGCTTGTCCATATTCGTGGAGAAGAAAATGCTGCAAACTGCTGGGAGAACCTCAGGAAGATTTATGTTCGGGACAGTGTAGGAGCACATATAAATCTTACACGGAAGCTTTTTCAACGCATCTTCAGAGGAATGGAGATATGTTAGTTCATTTAAACTGTATGAAGAGCATTTTTCATGAATTGCAAGAAAAAGAGCTTATATTTAATGAACTGCAACAAGTCTACATAATATTATCTTCATTAGATCAAAGCTATGATGACTATGTGACTTCGTTAGAGGTATTGCCAAAAGAAAGCCTCTCATTAACCGAGATTACAGGCAGGCTACTAGAAGAAGCCAGAAGAAGGCGTGAGCGTGACGAGCTGAGAGAAGATAAGAAAGAAGTGAAATTATCTTCAAAGTTTGAAAGAAACCAGCAAAGTAAAGTAAAGCACCTGGAAGAAGAGAATTTATCTTCAACGGCATACACAATTAAAAAGTGTTTTAATTGTGGAGGCAGAGGACATTTGGCAAAGTTCTGCAAAAAGAGAAAAAGCCAGAATGTAAAAAAGCCAAAGAAAGCATTTGAACTAGCCACGATTAGCAACTCTGATGTGAAGAATAATTTATGGGTGGTTGACAGTGGCGCATCCCACTGCATCACAAGAGATAAGACAAAATTTATAAAAATGTCTACAAGTTCTCAACATATACCTCTTGCCAATGGCTGGAACCTGAAAGCGAAAGGTCAAGGTTTTGCACGTTGTCCGTACATAAACCAGGATATAAAAATGTTGTATGTACCGCAACTAAAGTTTAATTTGCTTTCAGTAAGGGTATTAGATAAATTAGGTTATGTAATTACTTTTAAAGATAATAATTGCATAATTGAAAAAGATAACAAAAGGGTAACTGCAGCTTTAAATGGAACATTATATGTCTTAGATAATAGTAAGAAAGGGGAGGCTCAGACTGTATTTAATAATATAAAGCCTCATGATGGATGTATCCATTTATTGCATAGGCGTTTGGGGCATGTAAATTTTAAAATGCTAAAACGTACAGTTGAGTTATCTGAAGGAATAAGGTTAAAATCTTGTGATAAATATTTGCGTTGTAATGTTTGCTGTGAAGATAAGAGCAAAGTATTGCCTGCAAATAGGCTAAATGGTTTCAAAACAAAAGAACCTTTAGAAGTAGTATTTGCAGACATAATAGGTCCAAAGAAACCCAGTATGGGAGGTGCTAGATATATACTGAGCATTATGGACCATTATTCTAGATATGGGTTTTGCTATTTAATGAAAAGCAAAACTGAAACATATCAACATTTTTTCAATTGGCTTAGGTTTGCTGAAAGAAAGTCTAAACGTCAACTGATAACCCTGGTGACAGATAATGGTACGGAATTTATTAATAACAAATTCCAGAACAGACTTAAGGTAGCTGGAATAGAGCATAAGAAGTCTGCTCCATACAGGCCAGAACATAACGCTTTTATTGAAAGAAGAGGCCAAACACTACAGGCAATGGTTAGAACAATGTTAAATGATTCTGGGTTACCTGATTCTTTGTGGGGGAGGCTACAATGTGTGCTAATAACATATTGAACAACGTTGTTAATACAACAACAGGTGAAATACCATTTACCAGATGGCATGGCAGGAAACCTGATCTAAGTTACCTGCACATTTGGTGCACCAGCATGGGTGCATATTCCTGCACAACTCAGAAAAAAAAGGGCAACATAGAGCTAAAAGATTTTTCTTCGTTGGTTATCAGGCAAACCATAGGGCATATAGATTTTGGGAGAAAGGCACATCTAAAGTGTTATGTAGTGCTAGTGCCCAATTTCTAGAACATGAAGGATGGGAGAAATTAGAACAGGATGCCAATAAAGATGTAATTATGGAATCCTATAGAAATCCCATTAGTTATCCCTGTAATTTTAAAAATAAAGTAAAGAGACAAATACAGGATGAAATAGTGCCCATAAAGGAAGAAACAGATTCAATAGCTGAACAGGATGAGGAAGATGAACAGGTAGAAGTTCAACAAAGTCCTCCTGTAAGCCCTGTAATTCCCAGAAGAACTACACGTGTATCTAGACCGCCTGATAGGTACCAGGCTAACACAGTGTGTCAGATTAATCAAGTTCCTAATTCTGTAGAAGAAATTAAAAAGTATCCTACTAAGGAAAAAGAAAGATGGTATGCAGCAATGAATAAGGAACTGAATTCATTAAGAGATATGAAGGTGTATGAAAATGCCAAATTACCTGTAGGAAAGAAATCCATTGGCTGCAAATGGATATTTAAGGTAAAAATAGATAAAGATGGTAATTTAATCCATAAGGCAAGGTTAGTAGCCCAAGGTTTTAGGCAGAATGCTAATGACTATGATGAGGTGTTTGCACCTAGTCTTAAGGCAGCAACCTTGAGGGCAGCTTTAGTGTGGGCAGCTAGTAAAAACTATATAGTTAACCATTTAGATGTGGAAACTGCTTACTTGCACGCCCCATTAAAACATACTATTTATATGAAAAACCTGTTGGTATTAAAAGTGAAAATAAGGATAATAATGATTGTTGGTTGTTAAAGAAAAGCCTCTATGGTCTTAAACAATCAGGCTATGAATGGAACCAGTATATTGTAAAGGAACTTGACAATATAGGATTTAAAGCTGGTTTAGCCGATCCATGTCTGTTTAAGAGGGAGACAAATGGGAAAGTATCATTATTATTACTATTCACAGATGATATTGCTTTGATAACTGAAACTAATGATGAAGCAAATAAAATAATAGCATCATTAGGAAAGAGAATAAAGATCAAGCAATTAGGGGAGATAAAGAAGTATCTCGGTTTGAATATAAAGAAAACACGGAAAGGTTATAAGATATCTCAGGAAGATAAGATAAGCAAATTGCTAAAGATTACAAGATGGAGCTTTGTAAGCGGCTAAGACTCCAATGAGTCAGGAGTTTAGCAACACTGATGAACAAAGCCCTGAGTTTGATAAGGTGATTTATCAATCTTTAATTGGTAGTTTGAGTTATATTAGTAATTGGTCTAGACCAGATATATCGTACTGCGTGAATCAGTTGGCTAGATTCAATTCTGCACCATGTGAAAGACACTGGATTGCAGCTAAGAGGATATTAAGATATCTTAAAAAGACAATGAATTATTCATTGTATTTAGAACCAAAGGGTGATTTAATTTTGAGTGCTTATGCAGATGCTAGCTTTGCATCAGAAAGAGACACTAGAAAGTCGACTTCAGGAACAGCCATAATGCTGGGTAATACATTAATAGGCTGGAAGTCAATAAGACAACAGCATATAAGTTTGTCTACTATGGAGGCAGAATTCTCCTGTTTATCATTGTTATGTACAGAGTTAATAATGTATAAACAAATGTTAATTGATATAGGTATAACTGTAGATTATCCTATAATTATACATGAAGATAATCAGGCAGCAATTCAAATGGCCACAAATATTGGAGTAAAAACAAGGAGCAAGCATACAGATCTAAGATACCTAAACGTGAGACAATCTGTAAGAAGTAAGATGATTCAGCTAGAGTACTGTATGTCGGAGGACAATTTAGCTGATAATTTTACTAAAGCCCAAGGTGCCAGTAAGCACCAGGAGAGTTGTGAAAAATATGGGGTTAGATTGTAAGATATTATATATTTATTTCACCCAAAAGGGGAGTATGTTAGGTATAACATTGATACCAAATATGGTTTGGGTGAATAAATATATAAAACTTAGATATCATGGTTTAAGTGCTTATCACTTTAAGCACAATGCAGCAGGCAATTAGCCGATTAAGGGTGCGGTTAGAAGTTACAATATAAGGAAGCATTAGAAGCTGGAAAGCTTACTGTCTGTCTGACTGTAACTGTGTGCTGCTGCGAGTAACTGTGTGTTACTGTGACTAACTGTGATTACTGACTGTGAGTGCCTGTGACTGAACTGTTATTGTTTGCTACTGTTTGCTGATTTACTGCATAATTCTACTGAATATCCAGCGTTTGTTTCTCTGGAGAGTGAAACCGAGGAGGAGAAGATATCTTTATCGGCTGATAAAGATATTGCAAGGACTCTTAACTTGGACCATACTAGTGAGTCTTACTGGATGGAAATACTGTGAATGACTTAATGGACTGAATGACAATGCTTAAACTCTAACTGGATTAAAAACTATTTAAACTACAAACAGTGTTTGTGTTCAGTGTGTGTATACTCTGGGGCCCTTCCGCTCTCGTTTTGGCTTCCTGGTTTGACTACTGCTGCAATACTCTGCTAGGGGTTAATCCCCAATCCCTAACATTGTGATGCACAAAAAAATAGTTCCAATTGAAGATATCTTAGCTCAGGGTTGAGCTGTGGAGTCCTTGGTGCTCTCTGAGCTTGGTGAAAGTCTATGGAGAGTCTCGATCATCCAGGTCCTGGTTGTCTCAAAGGTGCTTTTTCAGGAGGCAACTGGACTTTCTCCTTTTTCTTTGAAGATGTTTCACTTCTCATCCAAGAAGTTTCTTCAGCTCTGACTGGTTGGTGGGGAATGGTAGGAGTTATATTCCTTGCAGACAGCTGGTCTGAGCCTTGATGGTTTTCTTACAGACATTCATTACCCAACGACGTGCTAGCACAGATGATGTTCCCTAATCGAGTCATGAAACACCTGCAAGAAAACCACCAAGCTCAGAGAGCACCAAGAGCCCACCCACCCACCCACCCACAAAAAAATGATTAGAGCTTCAGTTGTCAAGCTAGCTCCTACCTTGATATTTTGACCACGCCTACTTATACTGGAAATGCTACAGAGACAGTGTCAGGCAGAGATAGACATCACACCTTGTTGTTGTTAGTTGCAAAGTCATCTCCGACCCATTGCGACCCCATGGACCACGTTCCTCCAGGCCTTACTGTCTTCTGCCATCCCCCGGAGTCCATTTAAGCTCACACTGACTGCTTCAGGGACTCCATCCATCCACCTCCTTTTCTGCCGTCCCCTTCCTCTTCTCCTTTTGCCCTCCATCATTCCCAGCATTAGGTTCTTCTCCGGTGAATTCATCACAATTTTTTTTATGAAAACAAAAAAAAATCCAGATATTGGAAAGCAGAAGAAATAAAGACTGGATTCTGTGCTTTTTGGAGGTAAAAAAAAAAAGATGCCTGAACTGTTGAAAGCATTAATTCTTTTCTCAGATGCTTTCTGGTTTTTTTTGAAGTGGGTGTAAAGCAAACAGAGGCAATATCATATGCTGGTGGAAAGGCTTATTAAATACTCAGCAAGACATTTTCATCCAGCAATCCAAATTGCTCATATCACATGGCAGATGTACAAGGTTGAGGGTTTTTTTTGCCTTCTCCTTGAATCCCTGCTTCTTAATAAAATTAATAAAGGTGGCCCCAGTGGTGGTTTTTACCTGGGGGGTTGGGGGCAGGGGAAGGATACGAAAACATTCCTCCCACCCCACTACCTGCTTTCAGTCCTGTCTCTGTAGGGCAACCAAAGAAGACCCAGCCAATCAGCTGGGACTCAATGGGAGGCGGAGAAGAGATGGGGTGGGGCCAGTCAGAGGTGGGATTTGCTGATTCTCTGAACGTCTCAAAATTTCCGCTACTGATTCTCCAGAACTGGCCAGAACCTGATGAATACCTCCTCTGGGTAGTCCTTGACTTACAATAGTTCATTTAGTGACCATTTGAAGTTACAGCGGCACTGGAAAAAGTGACTTATGGCCCATAGCATCCCCAAAGCCACGTGATGCAAATTCAGATGCTTGGCAACTGGTTCATATTTATGATGGTTGTAGTGTAGTGGCCCGGGGATATGTGACCCCCCTGTGCTACCACGGCTTGGAAATGCCATCTCCTTTGGCCAACATGCTTGGAAGACAGTCACGGCTGACAACAAACAAGTGGATATTTTTCTCTGGCAACTAGGGTGCACATTTTCCAATCTCATTTACATGTCAATGTTTAAGCAGGTGACACACGAGTCTAGCTTTTGACAACTAAGGCATCTTGTAGAACGGAGACTACAACTCCCAGGATTCTTAGAGAAGGCAGCCATTGCAGTCTAGTCTGGAAGGCTATCTTTGGTGGATGAGTGTTGACCTCCATCGCCTTCATAATTCATGTTGTTGACATGGCAGTAAATCTCCACAGGGGGTCCTTTTTCTACCCATATTGAGAAGACGAGAGAGAGGTCAAATGTCTTCTTCAGCAAGAGTCCAGGTTGGCTACTTCAACCACAAGATCAGTTCCGATAGACGAGAATATTTGGAGATCAGGGTTGAAGGGTATGTGCTTGGTGCGCTCTGAGCTGGGTGGTTTTCTTGCAGACCTTTCATTATCAAACTAGGTAACATCATCAGTGCTAGAAGGGAGTAAGGTTTGCAGAATGAAGAAATCGGAAGAGGAGGAGGAAGAGGAGGAAGAAGAGGAAGAGTAGGGCTGTGAAGTCCTTGGTGCACTCTGAGCTTGGTGGTTTTCTTGCAGATCTTTCTTTACCAAATTAGGTAACATCATCAGTGCTAGAAGGGAGTGAGGTTTGCAGAATGAAGAAATCAGAGGAGGAGGAGGAGGAAGAGGAGGAGGAGGAGGAAGAGGAGGGCTGTGAGATTCTTGGTGTGCTCTGAGCCTGGTGGTTTTCTTGCAGATCTTTCATTACCAAACTAGGTAACATCATCAGTGTTAGAAGAGAGTGAGGTTTTGCTCTTTATTTCTATATCAATGTCTTTCCCTGTCAGTGTTGATCAGCTCTGAATGCTTTTTAAAATGGCACCATTTCATTTATTTATTTTTATTTTATTTATTTGTATTTGTCAATTGCTTACAAGATAATAGGTATAAGTAAAAACATAGTTATGAATACATGGATACATATAAGAAAAATAAAATATATATATAAAAGAAACAATAGGACAGGGACGGTAGGCACATTGGTGCGCTTATGCACACCCCCTACAGACCTCTTAGGAAAGGGGTGAGGTCATCCAAGAATTCAAAGCCACTGGGGCAAAAGAGACCTCAAAATTGCTCACAATTGCAAACTTTCAGTTACAATATCATTTGATTGACAGAAAGCTCTGTTTGACATAAATAATAGGGCTTCACCTTTCTCTGGAAGACCCTCTAGGTGGGTTGTGAATCATTTCACTCATACTGTCAGATTTCTCAAATATCATTTCACTCCACAACTATAAGAGTACTCCAAAAATACTCCTCTTGCCCTCGAGGTTTTCCCTGAGACCCACTTAAGTTCTGGGAGCTTGCAAATATCACAACTCTCATTTAGATTCAAATCACTCCTAAGCAAGAACGTAGGAAAGGAGAAATAATGCACCCTGTTCAAAAACTATAAATCAGGTCACAGCGGTTGTTTCTATGCCAGATTTTCCCATGACATCAAAAAACAGGGGAACAGAAATAAAAAGCTACACACGTTGGGATGAAGACCCTTGGAATGGCGTGGGAGTATGAATGGATTTCCAGAAAAATGGCAAACTACAGGAATCATTTGCACAACTCAGGTGACCTCCAAGTGACCTCAATAAAAGGATGCAAATAACCAGCTGTCTGCATGGTGTATAAATCTTTCCATTCCCCACCATCCAGTCAGAGCTGAAGAAGCTTCTTGGATGAGGAGTGAAACGTCTTCAAAGAAAAAAAACAGAAAGTCCAGTTGCCTCTTGAAAAAACATCCTTGGTGTATAAGTCTACTGTTGCTTGGGGAGGAAGGAAGGAAGGAAGGAAGGAAGGAAGGAAGGAAGGAAGGAAGGAAGGAAGGAAGGAAGGAAGGAAGGAAGGAAGGAAGGAAGGAAGGAAGGAAGAGAGAAAGGAAGAAGGGAAGGAAGGAAGGAAGGAAGGAAGGAAGGAAGGAAGGAAGGAAGGAAGGAAGGAAGAAGGAAGGAAGGAAGGCAGCCATAGTGGTGCAGTGGTTGGAATGAAGTATTTCACGATAACTCTTCCCACTGCCAGGAGTTCGATCCTAACTGACTCAAGGGTGACTCAGCCTTCCATCCTTCCAAGGTGGGTAAAATGAGGACCCAGATTGTTGGAAGCAACAGGCTGACTCTGTAAACTGCTCAGAGAGAACTGTAAAGCAATGTGAAGCAATTATAAGTCTAAGTGTTATTGCTATGAGCAAGGAAGAATGGATGGTTTCAAATTGCGGTCTTGGAGAAGGCTTGTGAGAGACTTCAAAGCGATCAAACGTGTCAATCTTGAAGAAACTCAACCCTGAGTGTTCTTTGGAAGCACAGATACTGAAGCCGGGAGCTCAAATACTTTGGCCACCAAATGAGAAGGGAGGACTTCTTGGGAAAGACATCCTGATGTTGGGAAAGATGGAAGGCAAAGGGAGAAGGGAGAAGGCAGAGAATGAGATGGTTAGGTTGTGTCATCAACACAACAAACATGAATTTGGGGCAACTTCAGGAAACAAGGGAGGACCAAGGAGCCTGGTGTGCTGTGGTCCATAAGGTCATGGACGTGACTTAGCAACGTTTGATGGAAATCTCTCATTGTAGACATCATAAGCAATTCATTTAAAAAATATTGTGCCTTTTGACCCTCCCAGGCTGCAACTTTGGCTTGAATATGGAAAATATCGGAAAAAAAGCCACAATTTTGGAATCGGCAGAACAGGAAGAACATAATTTGTGACAACTTAATTCCTTTCCACTAATTTTTACACCTGTGTCATCAAGTTAAAGAGAAATTGGAAGCATAGAAAAATGGGTGGGGATACATCCGTCTTATTGTGCGTGTGAGAGTTTTGCAGCATCTTGCATCCATTGATATTTGCATCAACATCCACATTTTTAAAAGAAATTTAGCTTTGAAAAGGAAGGAAACCAATCATGCAGTTGGTTTGAAAGTAAAACAAGGTTTAAGAAAAAAATTAAGTGAACGTAGCTGGGGGGAAAGCAGTAAATTTTGTGCAAGGAAGGAAAAATAAGTCATCCCTTTTGTTTTTGTTAAAAATTGCTCCTTTACGGTCATGCAAAATATTTCAATAAGTTCCTTTTAATATATATGATAATGAGAATGCGCTTATAGGCAGGTTAAGGGCAAGAAACTATAAGGCAAGCCAACAGATGTCTTGTCAACAAGGTTTAAAATTTAGAATCATTGGGGCCTTTTTAAGAAACAGAGTTAGTGTGACATAAAACTGAAGCATATTATAATATTTCAAACTCACACTGCTGGATGTGACATTTTTGTCTCATTAAAATGAAGAATGACACAGCCGGAGAGACGATCCATTCTCTGGCTTTGTATCCAGAGTTCAAAAGATGTCTCTGGCAAATTGCTCCAAAGAGACAAAGCATAAAGCACTTTGAACATGGCGTTGCATACCATTAATTCCATGGCTTTTTGGAAAATTGGGAGTGGAGCACCACAGTGACCAAAAAAAACGGTGGCTACAAAACCTTCTGGGCCATTGCTGGTCCGTATTTAACAAGCACAAGTTGCTCCTGATAGTTACTAAATATTATGGTATTGTTCTGAAAAGCAGGCTTCTCGTCCCTTTAAAACCTCTTTTACTTAGGCTAAAGTGAATTCCTCTCCAGCAAAGTCCTGGCCAACAGTCTTTTAACAGGTTTCACAACTACAGTCCTTTATCAGGCTTGGAGAGTTGCCAGGCCGATATCTTCCAAATGCCAGACTGTAGCAGAAATTACTTGGCAAGAATGCAGGAACAGATCTTCACCCTCATGAATTGAACTAATTGTCTCCTGCAAACACCCCTCTCCTTTCACCCTTCTTTATTCTCTATGGGAGGGGCCCTTCACTGTCCACTGGTGCCCTTATTCCCGAGTTGACCCTTGTTCCTTAGCTGTTTCCTTCTCCTGGCAGCTCTGTGCATGCACACACTGGGAACAGGCTCCAGCTGTTCTTCTGCCCCACTGATCTCCGACTCCGAAGGCAGCTGATAACTGTCAGATGGTCCTGGCCCCATCTCTGCCTCCGACGCAGAGCACTCATCAGAGCCTTCACCAGACTCCACGACTGGCTCATGTTCCTCCCCAACCTCCTCACTGTCCAAGTCTGCCGCCAGCTCCGCTGGCTGCTGGCAGGCCACAACAGGTGCCAGCTCATGGAGTTTTTTGGTTTTCTTTGGAAACAATGGAAGTGCCAAGTGCAAAGCACTTTTCAAACCCAAGGACCGGATCTCTATTTCAGAGTAGCGTAAGGCGTTAGTCTCTTGCAGAAGTGGGATCCTGAAAAAATGTTGAACAGAAAGGCTGACCTTCCATGAAAGCAAAGTCAGAGATCTTTAGCTGGGTTTATGAGCTATGCTGTAATTAAGAGAAATCCATTGGAATGTTGAGTAGCTAAGTAAACGTTATGGCTCTGCCCTTAAAATTAACGGGAGAAGACTCCTGATGTTACAGCACACATTTGAGTGGCAATTATCCTGACTTTTCAGCCATCAGAAATTGAGGGGACGGGAGGTCTAACAAGCTGTACAGATAGTGCCCAACTCAACTTCGAGATGGGACACAAGAACAGTTGCATTTACGTCCATAAGATTCCAGTTTTCAGCAGAAGAAGCCCATGCAGTCACATTTACATCCATAGGATTCCAGATCCCAGCAAACCTTGGGTTTGCTTAACAACTGCAGTCTTCACTTAGTGGCCATGGCAAAAATTATATATCCTAAAATCCAGTGGTGGGATTCAAACAAATTTACTACTGGTTCTGTGGGCGTGGTTGATGGGCATGGTGTGGCTTGGTGGGCATGGCAGGGGAAGGATACTGCAAAATCTCCATTCCGACCCTACTCCTGAGGGAAAGTTACTGCAAAATCCTCTTTTCCTCCCCACCCCACTAACCTGCTTTCCAGCTCCCTTCTCCTGTGCAGGGCAACCAAAGAAGACCCAGCCAATCAGCTGGGACTCGGGAGGCGGAGAATAGAAGGGGCGGGGGAAGGGGCCAGTCAGAAGTGTCATTTGCTAGTTCTCTGAACGACTCAAAATTTCCGCTACTGGTTCTCCAGAACTGGTCAGAACCTGCTGAATACCACTCTGCAAAAATCAGGTTGGTTTTGGGGGGGTTTTTTTGTGTGTTTAATCAGGTTGGTGGGGGGGTTGTTTTTTTATTTTTTTTTTTTATAATTTTTTTGGTTTTTTTTTTTTTTTTTTTGTTTTTTTTTTTTGGTGTTTTTTTGATTTTTTTTTTTTGTTTTTTTTTTTTTTTTTTTTTTTTTTTTTTTTTTTTTTTTTTTTTTTTTTTTTTTTTTTTTTTTTTTTTTTTTTTTTTTTTTTTTTTTTTTTGTTTTTTTGGTTGGGGGGGTTTTTTTTTTTGGGGGGTGGTGGTTTTTGGGTTTTTTTTTTTTTTTTTTTTTTTTTTTTTTTTTTTTTTTTTTTTTATATTTTTTTTTTTTTTATATAAATACATTTTTTTTTTTTTTTTTTTTTTCCAAGGGAGGGTGCCCTCTTTTTTATTTTTTTTTTTTTTTAATGTTCAGATTCTCCTATTCTTTAGGTTTACCCATTCTCTAATCCATACTAGAACCGCTGCTTTGTAATATTTTTCCCATGCTAGAAGTCTTAACAATCTTAACTGGGGCTTATTTGGGGAGTAGGGCTTAGCCTGAAAAAATCACGCTAGGGTTTATTTTCTGGTTGGGTCTTATTTGGGGGAAAACAGGGCGTTTAACAATGAAATTCCAAGTCAAACCCTCCAGGCTTCCACATAGATCATGTAAACAAGTTATCTTCATTATGGGTGACCTCTTCTTCCCACCTGTTAATACATCCTTGAAAAGTTTCCAGACTCGCAAACATCTCAGAGGAACTGCGGAAGTTTCATTTTCTCTAACTAACCCATTTGTAATCAACACACACACACACACACCTTTCACAACTGGCAAATTGAAACGAAAAGGCACGTAGCTGCCAAAGTTTCATTCCTGGCGGACGTGTCCCAAGATTGTCCGTAAACAAGCTAGCAAAAAGCACTTTATAATGCTTAAACAGACCACAGGGCAATAGAACGCTTTAGTTGCAACCATCGGTAAATGGTAAATGCTTTCCTGAGTTTTGACTGATGTGAAAATGGCAAGTCTGCTTGCCAGGAAGGAAAATGTTTGGGTGCTTTGTCCTAACAATGTTTGGGTCCCAGAAGGTGGGACCTCCATTACTTTTGCAAAAACCTCTCCCATTCTTAAAAGTGGTCAGATTACCCTTCCTAGTCTAATCCATCCATTGTCAGCAAAATCTCTCTGTGCAAGGATTACTGTTTTACATCTCGCCAAGCATTTTTCTAAGGCCCCGTTTGAAAACTGATGTCAGGGAGCAGAAATCTTTCTATTCAAGACCTGTTTGGATCTTTCCTTAAGCTTTCCTGCAGGTAATTGCTTTGAATGATCTTTTTTTTAAAAGAAAGAAAGAAAGAAAGAAACACAACACAACCGATGGAATCAGAGAGACTGCATAGCATTTATCTGCCTTCTGAAGAGGGCAATGTATTTTTCAATTCCATCTTGGAGATTCTAGATTAATTTTCTTGGGGTCCTAATAAAGAGAGCAAAGAGATTCCAAACCGTGATTGCGGATTAAAGTTTGGCTCCTGCAGTGATATAGCTCCAAAGTTTGCAGAATTACGGAGTTGGAAGGAACTGCTAAAGCCATGGTGTTCAGCACTCTGTTCAGGGCAGGAAATCAAGTTATGGAAGACCCTCCCTCAACAGATCTCTATTCAGCCTAAATGGTGAAATATCCAGGGCAGTTTCTCCAAACTTGGCAACTTTAAGATTTGTGGATTTCAGCTCCCAGAATTCCTCAGCCAGCCCTGCTGTCTGGGGAATTCTGGGAGTTGAAGTCCACAAGTCTTCAAAGTTATTAAGTTTGGAAGTCTCTCATCTAGTGTCTGGAAGACCACTGTCGATCATTGGTTCTGTTCACTGAAAACATTGTAGCGGGAAGGCATTAATAAAATTAGACAATTGCTTCCTGGGTACATGATGATAATAGGGCAAATTCAGAAGTATTGATAGAAGATCAAATTTATAGCTCAGGGTTGAACCATGTGGTCCTTGGTGCTCTCTGAGCTGGTTTTTTTCCTTGCGAAACTTTCATTACCAAACTAGGTAACATCATCAGTGCTAGAAGGCGTGGAATTTGCAGACGAGGGGAGGAGGAGGAGGAGGAGGAGGAGGAGGAGGAGGACTATGGGGTCATTGGTGCTCTCTGAGCTTGTTTTTTTCTTGCAAAACTTTCATTATCAAACTAGGTAATCATCAGTGCTAGAAGGGTGTGGAATTTTCAGAGGAAGAGGAGGAGGAGGAGGAGGAGGAGGAGGAGGAGGAGGAAGGGGAGAACTATGGGGTCCTTGTTGCTCTCTGAGCTTGGTGGTTTTCTTGCAGATGTTTCATTACCCAACTAGATAACATCATCAGTGCTAGAAGGGAGGGAGGGAGGGAGGGAGGGAGGGAGGAGGAGGAGATGGAATTGGAGAAAGAGGACTGTGGGGTCCTTGGTGCTCTCTGAGTTGGTGGTTTTCTTGCAGATGTTTCATTACCCAACTACGTAACATCATCAGTGCTAGAAGGGAGTGGAGAGGAGGACAACTGTGGAGTCCTTGGTGCTTTCTGGATTTGGTTGTTTTCTTGCAGACATTTCATCACCCAACAGCAATGGGGGGGCCTGCTCTTTTCTTCCCCTCCCCATCCTTTCATCCTATGATAATTTCTGCCCACCTGTATTGCAGAGCGTCCTCTTCACAATTGACATGTGGGTAAGCCAGAGGAGCTGGAGAGAGGTTGGCGTAGCACAGGGCAAGATTGTCACAGGTACGCTGCTCTCCCACGAAGGCACGTGAGAGAACTCAATGCCCCACCTAGACAAAACTCACCAACCGTTTTCACCTTCTTGGTAAAACGTATCAAAAGCAATCCGTTTTCCCAGCCAAGCAGGGGGAGAATGCCTGGGGGAGGGAGGGAGGGAGGGAGGGGTTGGGAAGAAAATTCTGCTGATGTTATTTTTGGCACAATGCTCCTGGCCAGCCTTTTCTGCTGCCGTGCCCAGAAATGAATGCATTAAATGCACAAATGACAGGACCCGTTTGAAGTTTTAGATCAGGTTGGGTTTAACGGAAACCAAGAAACGTCCCCTTAAATCAATGGGAGAATATTGAGGGGGGGGAGAGGTTGTCGAGCCCCTCCCTTGCTCAGAGGTGGGAGTGAGAATCACTCTGTCAGTGGACTTTTTTGGGGGGCGGGGGAGGGGATGGTCCCTGTTGCGTAATTGCGTACGGCCCACCAAGTCTGTTTTCAGAACAGAATGTCTCCCAGCTGTTTGCAAAAATAGAGAACCGAATGCAGAAACAGGTCAAGCGGTCAAGGTACCTTGACCACCATGGAACACTTGTGTCAATGAAATCAGCAGTGTTTGTGTTGGCAGCCGCTGTCAAAAGAGACCCAAAGGCCACGTTCTTTTGCCAGGAAGATGGTGATGTTTGAAAGAGGGACAAAGGGACAAAGAAAGAACGATAAAACCTGGACTGCTTGAGGAAGGGAGGGAAGGAGGGGGAAGGGAAGGGAAGTGGGGTGACGGACGGACAGATGGACAGAAGAAAGGAAGAAGGAAGGAGAGAAGGGAGAAGAAAAGACAAGGGAGATGCAAGGAAGAAAGGAGGAGGGGAGGGGAGAGAAGGAGAGGAAGAAATATAAAATAACAAGGAGAGGAGAGGGGAGAGGAGAGGGAGGAGAGGACAGGAGAAGAAAGGGGAGAGGGGAGCGGAGGAGAGGGCAGAAGAGAGGAGAGATTTGGTGCATTCAAGTCTGCATTGAGTCCTTGGTGACTGCCTGGGCAAGTCCGTGTGTCATGTGTCGTGTGTCGTGTGTGTGTGTGTGTGTGTGTGTGTGTGTGTGTGTTTCTCCTTCTTTCTCTTTCTCTTCTTCTTTCTCCTCTTGCCCTCCTTCTCCCTCTTCTTCTTCCCTTCCTCCTTCTTCCTCTCCTTCTCCTTATCACTCTTCCTCCACTAAGCAGCTCATAAAACGTATGCCATAATTTTCTTTAAGGATATGTACTCTAGGTCCACCAACAAGGCCCTCAAATACTCTCAGAGGCTGATTCAGAACTAAAATATAGGTCAAAACACAACCAGCCTATTATCCAGAACCCACAAAAAGTTACAGCTGTGATATTTGGCACCAGACAAAAGAGCTAGCCAAGAAAAACATGTCCACATTTTAATGTTCCACCAGTCTACCAGGCATCACACCCAGGTTGGAGAAGACACCACAAAATCTCAGCATGGCACCACAAAGGTAGCCAAGAAAACATGTCCACTTTGTTCCACCAGTTGGCCAGGCATCAACCCAGGTTGAGAGACACCAATATCTCAAGGACCCATCAGACTGTTTTCATTCCCAGAAGCAGGTTTAACAGACAGCCTAAGTTACACCTACAAATCTATTCAAAATCTTCTGTGATGACCTAATGAAGCCTCCACGGGACTATGGAGAGATTAAAATGCTTTCCTAACTTCACCACTTTAAGCCTGTAGTTGAGTCATCTGGCCAAAAGAACATTATTCACAGGTTGCTAACAGTCTGCTCATGGTGTTTGAGGAGTTGCGACGGGTCCTGTTTCTGCCTCTCTCTTCACGTTGAGATGGCATTCACACAAGATGCCCAGTTTGGTTACTTAACTCATGTCCTGGTTTTCCCCAAACCTAACAGAATAACAGAGGTCGAAGGGACCTTGGAGATCTTCTAGTCCAATACCCCCTCCACTCTATCAGGAAACCTGGCCTGTACCATTTCACACAAATGGCTATCCAATCTCTTCTTGAAAGCCTCCAGGGTTGGAGCACCCGCAACTTCTGCAGGCAAGCCGTTCCAACGATTAATTGTTCTCCCTGTCAGAAAATTTCTCATTGGTTCTAGGTTGGTTCTGTCCTTGATTATAACCCAGACAGGTCAGGTTCATAACACGGTTCTAAGCTGCAATAATCTCATCCAAGTTTAACACTAGCCAAGCTGAACATGCAGATTTTTTCTGCTGGTTCCAATCTTAGGTAAACCTGATCTAATCAAAGTTGTTGTGGGAACACAGCCTACGCTTTGTGAAAACAACCAATTGAGGATCACCAAGGGTATTGCAACAGGGAAGAAAATACCCAGGACTCACAAGAGTTAACTTTGAATCATCAGTGCAAATTCTTTTATTATTATTATTATTATTATTATTATTATTATTATTATTATTATTATTATTATTATTATTATTATTATTATTATTATTATTATTATTATTGAAGGACCTTAAGAAGGCCTTGGCGAAAATGAATGCATTCGGTTACCAAGGACGAAGCTTCTTTTAGGGTATGTCAGCCTTAACATTTACTCAGCTGGAGAAGATTCTCCTGCCGTGATGCTATGTGAGTTTTCCTGACTCAGGGGAAGGGGGAGTGGGTTTTTTGTTTTTTGTTTTTTGTTTAGCTTTGGCAACTTTAAGATGTGTGGCCTTCAGCTCTGGGAATTCCCCAGCCAGCGTATGGAGAATTGAAAAAGAGGAAGAACTTCGTATTTTGGTCCATAGAAGAGAAGGATTGATGTCTTCCAGTATTTGAGGGGCTGTCATAGAGAAGACCTATTCCCACAGAATAAGAATATTTACCTGTGTAGTATAGCTGTATTACTACTATCCTTCTCATCTTTTCTACTACCTTCTCTTATTGGTGTCAGTATTGTGATTATTGTTACTTTGTTGTTGTGTGCACACTGAGAGCTTATACACTGGAGACAAGTTGTGTGTCTAATCATACTTGGCCAAATGTCCTATTCTATCCTATCCTTTTCTCTCCCCTAATGCTCCATATTGTAAATGCTGGTGAACAAACCCAACACCTCCTTAGTGAATTTCAGAGATTATTTTTTTTGTACTCTAACAGGTATTTTATTAAGCATTCAATTTTGATTTTTCCTGGAGTTAAGGGTTGATTTTTTTCCCCTTTGTATGTCTGTGTGTGTTGTTTTGCTATGGAGAGAGGGGCAGAGGCCATACTTTTATTCCAAACCTGAATTTCGACAACTTTGCTCCAAGTGAGGGATGATTTATTCTCCCAGCTTGTGGCTGCAGGAATTGCTCATTAGCTGTTATTGATAGTGTGCACTTTCCTATTCAACGCCACCAGCTTTCTCCCACCGTTACGTTTCAAAGAAATCTCCCACTTTCAAATCCACTCCCTGGGTTTATTCCGCCAGCGTGGTTGGCTGCACTGGCTGAGATTGTTGAAATATCCCAGAATTATTGCAACGATGATTAAAATCTCATCCTCACTGTTATCTGACAGTCCCACAGAGAATGGCAAAAGCCTTTTGAATAGGGACCCAGCTTCACAAAAACAGCATTCACCTCATTTATTAGCTCTGCCCTCTGGAAAATGACAAGGAACAGATCGTCCTTGACTTGTGACCCCAATTAGGACTGGGATTTTGGTTGCTAAGTAAGGACAATCGTGAAGCAAATAATGAACCTGATTTTATGACCATTTTCTTTTTTAAAAAAAAATAATAATTTATTTTGGCAACAAAATAAACAAATTGACAAATACAAACATAAAACATCAAATAAAACCATCTTTCCATTGTACAGTATGTCAGTTGGTACATATCTCTTGTGCACAATATCAACAGTCTTTCCCTTCTAAATTTAGATTAAAGTTCATATTATATAGATCAACTATGCTTACTATATTATTATTATTATTATTATTATTATTATTATTATTATTATTATTATTATTATTATTATTATTATTAACTCCTTATTAGACTAAAATTATAAATTCACATCATCCTTTTAGAGCAAATCTCAACTTTTACAAAACCTAGTTCATAATGTCATTCATTTCATTACAATCAGTTATATTATATCATTACCTTATCTTATCTTTACTATTATGTTATATTACTATAATATATTTTATTTCCCTATTTTCTTATCTAGCCATTGATAAAATAAATCCCATATTTTATAATATTCTTTATCTTCTTGCTGTCTAATTTCTAATGTCAATTTACTCATTTCTGCACATTCCATTATTTTCTTAATTGCCTCTTCCTCCATCAGAATTTTTTCCCTTTTCCAGTTTTTAGCAAAAACAATTCCAGCTGCTGTTAAAACAGTTATAATCAAATACGTCAATTCTCTACTGTATCCTTCAGGTAAGATACCCAATAAAAATATCTCTGGTTTCAAATCTATATGCTATTTGTTATTTCCAAAACAGGGGGCTGGGGGGGAATTTAAAGTTCCCTTTTAGAGAGAACAAAGAAAACTAACACAAAAAAAATTCCCACCAAGTTCTCTCTTTAAAATAGATGTTAATGTTTATTGTACGACCATTTTCATCACGGTCACTAAGTGGATTACAAGGTGGTTAAGGGAATCCAGCTTCCCTGCGTGGACTTGTTGGAAGCTATCTGGGAAAGCCATAAATTGATGCTGCAGCCAAGGTCAATCCGAGCCAAGGGGGCAAATTATGACCACTGGTCATAAGTCAAGGACTTTCTGTAGCACAAAGCTACTTTTATCCAAGGGTGGGCTTCAAAATTTCTAGCAACAGATTCTCTGCCCGGTGGCTGGGTTCTCCGAACTGGTTTCCGAACTGTTTAGAATGTTAATAACCGGTTCCGCAAATAGGTGCGAACTGGTAGAATCCCACCCCGGCCCACATCCAAAACGGGTTGAGTGGGGACTCCTGGGAGGGGACGGATGGGGTGGGCGGATCCAGGCCAGGAGTGGGATTTGGGCGTTCTCCAAACTGCACAGAATCTTAGCTTGGGGAAACTATGGACTAGACACTACAAATTAACCATGTCAATGGCCTATAAAGAGAATGTGTATAAGATGTTTTACAAGTGGCATCTACCTCCAGCAAGAAGATGTTCAAAGACAAATCGGCGAAGTGTTGGAAATGTCATCAGACGCCTGGATCCTATTCCCATGTGTGGTGGGCACATATTGATGCTAAAAGATATTGGACTAGAATACACATGTGGTTGGGAAAAATGATAAAACAACATATAGATTTAAAACCAGAGATATTTTTATTGGGGATCTTGCCTGAAAGTTACAATAGAGAGATAACATATTTGATTATCAATGCATTAACAGCAGCTAGAATTGTATTTGCAGAAAATTAGAAAAATGACAAAATTCTGACAGGAGAAAACGATTAAGAAAATAATGGAATGTGCGGAAATGAGTAGATTAACAATGGCAATTCAAGAACAGGAAGAAAAAGAGTACTATAAGATTTGGAGTTTATTTTATGAATGGTTAGGCAGAAGAATAAGAAACTGAAATATGTGGTAATAGCAATAACATATTACAAGTGATTGACCTTGAATGAATAAGAGAATGAATATAATTTAGTAAGGATGGAATGTATTTATGAACAATAATAACTATAATGTCAGTGATACTATTATAATTAGATAATATGATATAGAATGTTGATTAGAATGGTTATGAATGTAATTAAATAAGAAATGTGTCATCCCCGTTAGAATCTGACTCCGAGGGAGAGGCGGAACAGCCGACAGGGAGTGGGAGTGTGGCTCCGGCGGTTGTGGAGGAAACTGGGGAAGGGCACAGGCCGGCTAGGCAGTCAGAGGAAGACCCAGGCCCATCCCCTCTTCATCCTAGGGCATGCAGGGAGGAGCAGATAAGGGAGAAACATGAATGGCATGGTCTATGGGGGAGGAAAGGGCCTTGATCCCCTTCATGGGCTGCAACTGTGAGGACTGTTTAAAAGGACAAACTGCGCATGTGCCAGTGCTGGAAGCAAAGCATGAAAATATTTCTAGTTTGTCAGTTCTTATCTGAGTTGTGGCGTCTTTTCCCAGTGTGTGCATTTCAATATCTGTGGACATCTTCAAGCCCTTATCCTGCCTTGTTTCATTAATTGCTTCAGTGTGGTTTGTGGGTTTTTTCCCTATTTATAATTTATACATATTTTGAGTTTGAACGGAAGTTCTTCCTTTTTGCAACTGTTTGTGGGGGAGTGTTTTTCTCCAGTCAATGATATTTGGACCTTTGAAGCCAAGTTGAAGGAATTAAAGGGACTTCACCTGTTTTGGGGACTTTGTCGCTTTTGTATCCCACCCTGGATCATCACAAAATGTATGATAATATCATTATGTGCACAAGATATATGTACCCAACCGACACACTGTAGAGCTGGAAGATGGTTTTATTTGTTGTTTTTGTTTTTAAAAAATAAAAATATTTATGATTTTTTTAAAAAAAAAAATATCTTAACTAGGGGCTCTCCTGAACCCCCAGCAGCCTATTCCTGCTTTTATCCCTTCCCACCCCTCATCCCTTCCTTGGGAAGACCACTCTGCATAAAACAGGACCAAGCAATGTGCAGAGGCAGAGTTCTTAACCTTGGGTCAATGTGAATTCGGATGGGTGGGGGGGAGAAATTTATTTTCATTAACCTTTAACTGAAATTGAGGTTTCCTATTCAATAACCGATGAAGGCAATTGGGATAATTTATGGCCTTCAGACTCCAAAACTATTGGTTAACTTCAACCAAGCTCACGACTTAAAACTGATTCGGCCCTTAAGAAAGGGAACTTCCTGACTTGTTATGGATCGAATGGGTTAATAAAGCAGATATTTTAATGAAAAGAAGGACTAGGGTGTGACATGATAGCCAACAACGCTGCCTGGGGAACCCTGGGACTTGAAGTCCACACATCTTAAAGTTGCCAAAATTGAGAAATATTATTTGGAGGAGAAACCTTGTGGGTTTCTCTCTCAGTCTTCTGAATCGATCCCTGCTATTTCCTTTGCTCTAGTAATATTTGCTTTCCAACTGTGCAAACGCTGCACTATTGATTGATAGAAGCAGAAGAGCTATAGTCATTTGCCAGAAAAGCCCTGAGTATATTCTCTGCTCTCCTACTCTCTCTGACCCTCCATACTTCCTACTACATACTTCCTCCTTCTGTTGCAGGCAACAAGCTTCGTCTTTGGAATTACACTGAAGATTAGACTGGTCTTGCATTGAAAATCCGCTCCCGTCAACAAAAAAGTCAGGAATTCTAATATAAGGGGAAAGTGGGTGGGGAGAGATGTATGTGTGCGCGCACTTGTATATAAGTTGTGTTTTTCTCCCTGCAGTACGGATGCTCTTCTCTAGAGAGTTGTATTTGTGCAGAGTGTCAGCATTCCAACTAACCAACTCCAACCCAATGGACTTTTGAGGAAGTGATTGTCTCGGGATTTATTGGGTTGGAGTTGGTTAGTTGGAATGCTGACATTAACCCGAATCCCAATAAACTCCGAGACAAACATTTCTTCAAAGTTCCATTTTATTAGAGTTGTCATATTGGCACATCTGGGAAAACCCGAATCGGAGAGTTCTGGGTTTTCCCTTCCCAAAAGAGAAATCAAAGATCCATCCCCTGCACCCATCAGTCCATCACATAGTCCAATCAAACCTTTGTCCCAACTAGAGACATCCCTTCAGTCTCTCCCCTCCAGGTGCAGGGCAACATGTCCTTGACTCTCTGAGAAAGAGTGCTATTGAGTCTAATGTTCCACCTCTCTATGAAATCCCCCCTCCCAAATTCCCAGGCATGGAATGTGGCAGCCTCAAAGCTCCCAAGTAAAAAATGGCATCCAGGGCTGTCACAGAGGCTGTCTAAAGTCCACGCCTTAAAAAAGGATACCGACAAAAATGATTGTGCCATTATTTTATATTTTCAGGATCACATATGGAAGATTTGGGAGGGCACCCAGGGGAATCTCAGGATGTAAGTTCCTCAAAGTCAGTCTTTGCTCCGCTTCCTAGGTTCCATCAATCAGGTCCATCCATCGGAGGACAACCAGAATAAGTCTGGTTCCTGGGAAGCAAAGGCAACTTTGCACTGAATCAAGAAGGACAAAAGTTTTGAGCAGTTCACAAAGCTGTACCATTAGGCTACCTAGAACTGTGCACTTGTGTGACACCTGGCCAACAAGTTGGTCCTTAAATTAATGTGCTGATGACAAGTCCATCAAAGGATGCTGGACTTTTCTCCATCCCTGGAGGACTTGATCGTGAAACTCAGGAGATAATTTTGAGCCAATCCTTCTCTTGAAGTCCAACCCATCTCATAAGTACGTAGAGTGGGTCCAGTTGGGTGGTGTTTCCTGAAAACTTTCTTAAGGTCTCCAAGAAATGATGGGAAATAAATGCAAGGATGACAACACTAGAACAAATGAACTGTGTGTGATCTTAGAAGGGGGGGGAGGACATCTAATTTGTTTGTTTATTGAATTTCTATTGGCGCCTATTTGCCCATAATTGGTAAGTAAGGGTAAACCTTGTAAGTAGCAATTGCAATAGCACTTAAGACTTATATACCACTTCACACTGCTTTCCAGCCCTCTACAGCCCTTGGTTTACAGAGTCATCCTATTGCCCCCAACAATCTGGGTCCTCATTTTACCTACCACAGAAGGAATGAAGGCTGAGTCAACCTTGAAACAGTGAGGATCGAACTGCTGGCAGTGGGCAGAGTTATCCTGCAATACTGCCTTCTGACCACTGCACCACCACGGCCCACGTACTTGAAGAAATTCAGGGGATGGCAAGGTTGTAAGCTAAATTGGGAAGTCCGTAAGAAACTCAAAAGAAAATAATGACAAACTAGGTCGGTGTTCTAGCCAACTTCATGCCTGTATCCTTGAAGACAACAGCTGAGCATGACTTGGCCTTAAGATGACTTTAACTTTCAGGGATTCTGTCCATGTAATTACGTCTTTTGTTCTCAACCTTGTAATTATTTCCTCGATAAATGCTACTGGCTCAAGGAAGTGGAATCCATGACTCCCCAACCCACAGATCCTCCACAAGGCCTCCTTGTTCTCATGGGATCCTTCTCAGATTCACCAAGTTTTGTCTGTAAGCAGAACACCAAAATGTTGGTGTAGCTTCAAATCCAACAGCCATGCTACTTCTACCAGCTAACACATATCCCAGCTGTGTGTTTGGTGTATTTGACACATTGTCTAAACAAGGAGTCTCCAAACATGGCAATTTTAAGACTTGTGGACTTCAACTCCCAGAATTCCCCAGCCAGGCAGGCTAAGGAATTCTGGGAGTTGAAGTCCCCAAGTCTTCAATTGGCCAAGTTTGGAGACCCCCTGGTCTAAACCAACAGCAATTAAATGGAACTAAAAAATTGAAGAGTCTTTCAGATTTCTTCTCCACCCTGAAATTGCTCTAGGAGAATCTTGCCCCATTCATACAGGTAGTCCTTGTAAGTCCTTGACTTACAACCAGTTGCTTACCAACTGTTTGAAGTTCTGACGGTTCCTCCAAAAGATATTTACAACTACTGCAAGAGATGAGCTACAGTTTTGAAAGTTGCTTTATTTTTCAAGAGGTACTGTATTGTCCAATGTCCATCTCTTTCACCCTTAAGCTCGGCACTCCGCCATGGGAGATAAATATTTAGCTATCTCTCTGACACCATTCTCAGCATGGCAACAATGTCTGGACCCCACAAAAACTCACATCCACAAAGCAATTGCAAAGACCAGCAGTGCTGGCAGGAAAGAAGTAGCATTGCTATGGAAACTCAGCACACCATCCTGAGCCTCGCTTGCAGTACATGAGACTTTTTCAATGTAGAATTGTTCCTGTAGATTTATATCAAAACAACTGGACACACAAGTCCAGCTTCAGGGGGGTTTGCTCTCTTTTTGGGGGGCTCGTTTACCATTGTGGGACTCAAGACCAAAAAGGCGACTCTGGAATCTGAGGTTTTTCTTCTTCTTTATATCCATATGCCATCATAAATGGCATCTCCAGCAAGAAAAGGTGACCCTTAACTTACAATCACAAATGAGACCACAATTTCCACACATAATCAAGGCCATGGGTCTTCAAACTTGACAGCTTTAAGATTGTGGACTTCAACTCCCAGAATTCCTCCTCCATCATGTTAGCTCAGGAATTCTGGGAGTTGAAGTCCACAAGTCTTAAACATGCCAAGTTTGAAGACCCTTGATCAAGGCGGTTGTTGAATTCTTGAGGATCTCTGAGCTTGCTTCCATACCCCAGCCAAAAAACGGTAGGACAAGTTACCACCAGTGAATAGCTAGTAAATTCCACTCCCCCATGCACTGATGAGAGTGCCTAGTTTGGTCATGAGATGTCTGCAGGAAGAGAAACAAGCACAGAGGACCCAAGAATGCAGCATGAAGAGGATTCACACATTCTGGGTACAAATATTCTCCTAGAGTAGAAAGTATGGCCAGAAAAACATTCACAAAAATTGATCTGCCTGGTATCCAGATCAACGCATATGGTTTCTTGGCTGGGTTGAGCTCTGTTATCTTCCCTTTTCAGAAACTCAAAATATGACCCAATCTGAGTTGAACCAAGAAGGAAGACTTCAGCCTTGGAGGGAAAAAAAAGTATCAAAAAGATGTTTTCCAAGACCAATCATTCTATCAAGTCAGCTCCACTGTAACACTAAAGGGTAACCCAGTAGTAACCAGTGTATTTAACCAGAGGTGGCTCACATCCCTCTAGGAGAGCTGGGTTGTATTTCTTACCTTTTCTGAAAGGTGATTTCATGCTTCAGGAAAGAAAGAAAGTTTGGGCCTTGGCCATTCTAAATGCAGATGGGTTCATAATTATTGTGATGGACAGCAGCGGTCCTGCAAAGGGGACCAGCATTCCAGCTCTAAGCAGATCAGGAAACTGCACAATTTAGCGGCGTTGTAATTCTGGAATTACAAAATCAGCATTTTCTGCCTTCCTTCTGTAGAGAAGAGCAACTAAGATGATTAGGGGACTGGAGACCAAAACATACGAGGAACGGTTGCTGGAATTGGGTATGTCTAGTGGAAAAAGAAGGACTAGGGGTGATGTAAGAGCAGTGTTCCAATATCTCAGGGGCTGCCACAAAGAAAAGGGAGTCAATTTATTCTCCAAAACACCTGAAGGCAGGACAAGAAGCAACGGATGGAAACCAACCAAGGAAAGAAGCACTCTGGAATTAAGGAGAAAAAGAACAATTAACCAGTGGGACAACTTGCCTCCTGAAGTTGTGGATGCTCCATCATTGGAAGTTTTTAAGAAGAGACTGGACAGCCACCTATCTGGTATAAGGTTTCCTGCCTGAGCAGGAGCTGGACTAGAAGACCTCCAGGGTCCCTTCCAATTGTGTTCCTCTCATCTCCCTTCAAAGGCTGAGAGTCAAATTGTGAAGGCAACCAGCATGAGGCGAGATCCTCTTCTTCCCAATTATCTCTTCTAATAGATCGCACGAACGCAAGTCAACAATCCAGAACAGACCTGACTCACCATGTGAGCAATATATATAACTGGCAACGGGGTGGAGAAGGTAGGAAGGAAATAATTGATAAGTACGCGAGACTGAAGAAGAGCTGTTAATTTCTTCACGCTGGTAAAACCCAAGGAGATGAGTCCTAATGAGAATGTCCCATCACGAAATAAGAGTGACCTTTTTCATCGTAATGATCACTGAAGATGTTTAATCAGCCTTTTGATGGCACTGAGAAATGAATGCACTTTGCAGAAACTGGCCCATTAAATGATAATTGCCATTTCAGGCAAACTGCATGGTTTTCTTTTTCTTTTTTTTTTTCCTTCCCTTTTTTTGTTTACGACTTTCCTTTTTTTCAAAAATGTTATTGCAGACTTTTAATATGGCAAGCTGCATGAAATTTTTGGGGGTGGAGGAAGGAAAGAAGGAAATGATATCTCACATGGCCCTGATTAAAAAGGAGGAATCAATTCAACGTATTATTTTACTCTCTGCCTTCAAAATGTGGCATCTTCTGCAAAATTAATGCCAGTTGCCAAGGGCCTGAATTTTGATCATGTGACCATGGGGATGTGCAACGGTCGTAAATGTGAAAAACGGCCATAAGACCCTTTCTTCAGTGCTGTTGTAACTTCGAATGGTCAATGAACAAGCCGTTGTAAGTTGACTACCTACCGCTTACTGATCATGGGAAGTGAAATTCAATATGGGAAGAAAAGCATCAAGAGAAGAAGGAAAAATATATATATTACAAGAGCCACACCATTTTGCCAAACCCTGTCTTGAGAGCAGGTCCCGTTGCTATCAATTTTCCAACATCGGGAAGGAACTAAGCAAGAAAGGAATTATTTGATTTTCATGCAGATGTTTATTTTTTGACCCCCATGTGCACATGAAAGCCTCCAGGAAGCCAAGAAGAACTGAAATTCAGCCCTTTCTCTATGTCTCCCATCTTCAAATGATACAAACCCTGGTTTTATATCCACCAGAAACGATACCAACCGAGGCATCCTGTGGTTATGGACTTAATAGATGTTTGCTCACACTGCCATTTATGGAAGGTCGCCAGGGAGAGAGTTTGGCAGAACTTCAGCGAAGCATACACTGCTGTTTTGTTTGCTATTCTTTTTCTTTCAAAAAAATATATATGAAAAGAACAGAAAACAGTGGGGAAATGTCCTTTAGCGCTTAGGAGTCGTTTGCACGATCTGATGTTTACACTTCACATGGTGTTATTTTGAGACAGATGTAAAAGTTTCCAAAGAAACCTGTGATTTATCAGCTTCGTCTCCGAATCCAAAGCTTTGAGGGCATAAAAAGATGATCTTGAAGTATCGCGGGAAAGTTCTGAGATGATGCCAATCGTGTGGCCTCTTGAAGAGGACGCTTATGGGAGGCCTGATACCAATAGCACTTAGACTTACTATATATACCGCTTCACAGTGTTTGACACCCCTCTCTAAGTGGTTTACAGAGTCAGCGTATTGCCCCCCTCAACAATCTGGGTCCTCATTTTACCGACCTCGGAAGGAACGAAGGCTAAGTCAACTTTGAGCCTGGTGAGGATCGAACTATTGGCAGTGGGCATAGTTAGCCTGCAATACTGCATTCTAGCCACTATACCACCACCGCTAATCAGCAGTCTGCAACAATGTGGGTCCTCATTTTACTGACCTCAGAAGACCTTGAGCCAGTCAAAGTCAAGGGCCATAAGTGTGAAAAACAGACGTAAGTCACTTCCTTCAGTGCTGTTCTAACTTCGAATGGTCACTAAACGAACTGTTGCAAGTTGAGGACTACCTGATGGGCTATTTAATTGTTGGCTGAAGGTTTGCAAGGAATTGTCCCAGGTGATGCCTCCAGGATGCTGTTACTATGATATCGTCCTTCTCTTTGCATGGCCAAGAAGTGAAAACTTCAGAACAAGGAAGCTGCAAGAATCCTGCAAGGGACCAGACAAACACAAAAGCAACAGAAGCAGGTTGCTTCGGGTTCGCACCGGTTCGAGAAATCCCCTCGTTAAGTTTCTGCACAGTTTGGCGAACCAGCAAATCCCACTCCTGATAGGCCCCACCCTGCCCCTCCCAGGAGTCCCCACGTGGCCCATTTTGGATGCCAGGTAAGTACAGGCCCTGTATGGAAGCTCGTGCAGAGGGAAAAATGGGCATCCTGGAGGCCCTGGAGGCTTTTGTCGAGCCTCCAGGAGGACGAAAATGGCCTCTCCCAGGCTCCAGAGACCCTCTGGAGGCCCAAAACAAGCCCAGGGGAAGCTGTTTTCATCCCCCTTGGAGGCTCGACGAAAGCCTCCGGAGCCCGGAGATGGCGAAAGTGCCACCCTTGCCATGGTGCAGGAGGCTGACTAGGCCACGCCCACCCTTGCCACGGTGCAGGAGGCTGACTAGGCCACGCCCACCCTTGCCACGGTGCAGGAGGCTGACTAGGCCACGCCCACCCTTGCCACGGTGCAGGAGGCTGACTAGGCCACGCCCACCCTTTCCATGGTGCAGGAGGCTGACTAGGCCACGCCCACCCTTGCCACGGTGCAGGAGGCTGACTAGGCCACGCCCACCCTTGCCATGGTGCAGGAGGCTGACTAGGCCACGCCCACCCTTGCCACGGTGCAGGAGGCTGACTAGGCCACGCCCACCCTTGCCACGGTGCAGGAGGCTGACTAGGCCACGCCCACCCTTGCCATGGTGCAGGAGGCTGACTAGGCCACGCCCACCCTTTCCATGGTGCAGGAGGCTGACTAGGCCACGCCCACCCTTGCCACGGTGCAGGAGGCTGACTAGGCCACGCCCACCCTTGCCATGGTGCAGGAGGCTGACTAGGCCATGCCCACCCTTGCCACGGTGCAGGAGGCTGACTAGGCCACGCCCACCCTTGCCATGGTGCAGGAGGCTGACTAGGCCACGCCCACCCTTGCCATGGTGCAGGAGGCTGACTAGACCACGCCCTCCCTTGCCATGGTGCAGGAGGCTGACTAGGCCACGCCCACCCTTGCCACGGCGCAGGAGGCTGACTAGGCCACGCCCACCCTTGCCATGGTGCAGGAGGCTGACTAGGCCACGCCCACCCAAAAACCGGGCAGAGAACCGGTGGCTGAAATTTTTGAAGTCCAGCCCTGAACAGAAGATACTATAAACACCTCCTCTAGGTGGAAAAATGTGTTTCTTCATGTCCTGGTCCGTGTCCTATTTTCATCTCGCATCCCACTTGTTAATTTTCTTTCTAATTGTAAACAGCACAGAAGATCAGGAGATCATTTTTTATAATAAAAAAAAAAATAAGAAATTGAAAAGGCTTTTTCAATAGCTCTTGTAGAAAAGAGGCTGGCGTCTTGTTTTCACAGAGGGGAGAAAGCATTGTCCAATTCCTCACGAATTAGACTCCACGCTTCCCTGCAGCTATTGGCTCATTATTGTGTTTCCAGAACAAGTCCCCTCCGCTCTATTTATAAAATAACATGCAGTTTCTGTCACCACTGCAGCTGAATCGTTCTCAGCTGAAAAGTCATGATATCTACAGATTTAAACGTTTTTAATCCTTCCCCTTCTTGTTTGTGGAAACCAACCTCTACAGGTATATACGTAACGAACACCGAGGGTCAAAAGAGGGCCTAATGCACTGGTTCGCTTGCAAATATCTCGTACTTCCATGTCAGAAGCACCAAAGTACTTTCTTTGGGAAAGGATTTGCTGGTAACATCACCTGGGATGACCCAAGGTGTGACAAAAAAATAACCAAGTCACAAAAATAGAAGGAAGTCCCTTTCATGCCTCCAACTTGGCCCCAATGTACAATTTTCCTTGGCGGGATATCAAACTCTTAAAGAAAACGGGTTTACAGAGGGAGTAAATGCAGCCTGCACCCAAAGTAACATTAATTCAAAATAAAAAAAACCAACACACCACACTGAAGGAATTACTACGGCAGGCAAGGATGATTAATTGCAGACTTCTACCAGATAACGCAGCAACTACAGTTGGGAGGAAGCCAAAAAACAGATAAGCTCCAACAAGAATGCACGCTTTGCTTCCAGCACCTTTGCCATGCGCAGTTTGTCCTTTTAACCAGTCCTCCCAGCTGCAGCCCATAAAGGGGATCAGGGCCCCTTCCTCCCCCATAGACCATGCCACTCACATTTCTCCCTTATCCACTCCTCCCTGCGCGCCCTAGGATGAAAAGGGGATGGGCCTGGGTCTTCCTCTGAATGCCCATCTGGCCTGTGCCCTCCCCCAGTTTCCTCCACAACCATCGGAGCCACACTCCCACTCCCTGTCAGCTGCTCGGCCTCTCCCTTGGAGTCAGACTCCAACAGAGGATGACATCACCATTGCCCTGGGAGTGTCCAAGGGTCTCCTTTGACATCACTGTGAAGTTGCCTCTCAAAGTGGTACCCATTTATCTACTTGCAGTCGCCTGCTTTCAAACTGCTGGGTTGGTGGGAGCTGGAGCAAGTGACGGGAACTCACCCTGCCCTGTGGCTGCAATGGGTCTTGAACATGAGGCTGCCGATTGTCAGCCCAGCAATCTAACCTTGTGAGCCACCACGCTTCCGTACTGTAAATATCTCACGAAGTTGGTCCAATGGTGTTAACCTTTGCTAAACATCACCGGAACTGTGGTGGGCACTTCGTTCACTAAATCTTCTGGTTCCACCTTTTTTTGTTTGTTTGTTTGTTTCTCTGGCCCAATGTATGGTTGACTGCAACCACAGAAGAATGAACATAGCCTCCTCAAAAAACCGGACATCTAAAATTAAAGCAGCTGTAGCGATTTGGATGCTTCTGACCCGACAGAGGCTCATTAAACATTCACAATTTTTTTTTAAAAAAAAGGAAAACTTTTATTTGTTTCCTTCAATGTCGGAACGATGAGGTGCGGGTGGATAACCTCAAGCATATTGAGAAGCAGCAGAGAGCATTTTTTTTAAAAAAGGCAGCTCTAAGTTAATCAAATTTCACAGAGGGTGAATGCATAAGAGCTAGAAGCAATAGACTGGGTTGGGGCATACACTTTTTAATTTATTTTTCCACACTCAAATATCTTCTTCCCACTTGAGAAAACAAATTAACGAGGCTGTTGCAAGGATGTAAGATTTTGGCATCAATATTTGCTCATCCTTAGAGGGAAAGAAAGCAGAGAAAAATGGTGTCAGAATCACGACGGGAAAACTTCTTAGGTCCATGTCGATACCTGAAGCCCCCAGGTTGGCTCTTCTTCTGGGTTCTTTTCCATTTTAAGTTGGTCGACGTCACCTGTGTAGGCTCAAGATAACCTAAGAGTCTCCCTAAATATTGCATAACTATAATTTTAATAGTTTTGCAAACTACCCCAAATGGAATCCAATGACACGGATATAGCTTTCCCATTCGTTGCATTTGACCTCAATTAATCCCATTTAGCTTTTGTTAGGGCTCTAGTCTTTCTTTCGTCCTGATCCAATTTCATTCTTGGAATGTAGGTTGATTTTCACACGGTTGGCCAAAAACCAAGGAAACAAGAAGAACGGGCATTTCGGTTCAGTCTTTTTAATGCTAGTTCGGGGATCCAGACACAATCTTGAAACCAAGAGGAAATTCTCAGCTTCGATGAATGCAACTTCCCCCACCCCAAGTTCTCATCACAGGGGTTAAGTATAGTAGTGGGATTCAACCGGTTCAGGCAAACCGGATGTTAAATTTACATCTGGTTCACTGAACCGGTAGTTGAACGGACCGGCTGGCCCTGCCCACCCCGCCCCACCCCTCCCAGGAGTCTCCACGTGGCCTGTTTTCGATGCAGGTAAGTGCAGGGGCTGCGCAGAGGATCTGGGAGGTGTGAAAAATACCCCTTCCAGAAGTTCCCGAAATCCAGAAGTAGGCCTGTTCCTGTCTTCTGGAGTGCCCCCGGAGCCCGGGGGAGGCCGTTTTCACCCTCTCAAAGGCCCATGGAAGCCTCTGGGACCTGGGGAAGGCAAAAAATGGGCCTCCGAGAAGTTCCGATAGGCCATACCCACCCAGCAACCAGGCAGGGAACCGGTTGCTGGGATTTTTGAACCCCACCCCTGGTTATGTATCTGAGATACTTTCGTTGACTTATCCCATCTTCCCCATCATCTCTCAGTATATCCACAATGTCACCTCAAATAAAGCAGGTGGGGTGAGCGTCGGGATACTCAAAGAATACTTTTTCTGATCTCAGGAAACAGACAGACATGACACCCTTGTCTTATTCCATCAGAAAAGACCAACAACACTTTAAGGGCATATGTAAATTCTGTCAAGTATGTTATATAAAGGGGAGAATTTTTAACCCTGACTTTTCTTTCTCCTCATGGAATAATGGCAGATCTGTTTTATTCCACAGCAGAACATTGAAGGAACTGCTGACACCATGGTTTTGGTCACTACAATATAAAAAAGATGTTGAGACTCTAGAAAGAGTGCAAAGAAGAGCAACCAGGATGATTAGGGGAACCAGAGGCTAAAACATACAAAGAATGGTTGCAGGAACTGGGCATGGCTAGTCTAGGGAAGAGAAGGACCAGGGGAGACAGGAGAGCAGTCTTCCAATATTTGAGGGGCTGCCATAGAGAGGAGAAAGGGGTCAAGCTATTTTCCAAGCCACCTGAAGGCCAGACAAGGAACAATGGATGGAAACTGATCAAGGAGAGATTCAACCTGGAAATAAGGAGAAACTTTTTGACAGTGAGAACAATCCACTAATGGAACAGAAGTTGCCTTCAGAAGTTGTGGGAGCTTCATCCCTGGAAGCTTTCAAGAAGAGACTGGACTATCATCTGTCAGGAATGGTGTAGGGTCTTCTGCTTGGGCGGTGGAGATGGTTGGACTAGATGACCTACAAGATTCCTTCCAACTCTGTTAATCTGTCTACCGTGGGGGGGATCTCATTTATAGGATCTCTTCAAATGCAAAGTCTATCAGCTGGAGATCTGTTTGCAGATTGTTGCAGACAGCTAATAAACATTAAGCCGAAGATCAAACGAAGTAGGTTTTGACTCCAACGGTAATCTTTCTCCTGAGAGTTTTCTTAGTCATTTGTCTTTGAAATGAGATGTTTATATTCAAAATTCATGGACTTGCCCTCATGGTTTAATTGGTAGGCATGATCACACCATCTCCTTGGCAAGGATGAAGAAACACACAATGTTTTGCTCTCTCCTGAATCCTTTTTTTATCTTAAAATGTTTAATTAGTCTAGCAGTATGTTTTTCAATTTAAATGATGCCTGATCTATTTCTGGTAGAAATAGTGAATCCATCCATTTCTGTGCTTAGTGTGGGTGCTCATTTTTTCTGACCTCAAATTTATTTCCAACCCATTTCCACATCTACTTGCAATTTTAAGCCCACAAGAAAATCCGTACACCTGTTTGTCTGCATTTCTCCTCCACATGTCTGCCAAGTAATTCCTTTCCAATTTTCTTCTTTGGTATTTTTTTTCCCCCTTAACATATTTTTTCCTTCAATATTTCATGGAGAACTGCCTCGCAAAATTCTAAAGCGTGCAGGAAGTTGACATGTTGAGTTATACATCAATCAAATAGAGTAGTATAAATATATAGCCATTAGGTTCTCTAAGATCCTCTGTTTTTGCAGAAGACCAGGAGAACTTCTCAATCCCATATTTAAGAAAAGAGAATCAGAATCAAACATCAAAATCCTAAAATTGCTTTTTTTTAGCTTGTAAGAGTATTGTTTTTTCTTAAGGCCAGCACTGCCCTTATATCCTGTTTATAGCATCTGTTAGAAATTCTGTTTCTATAAAGCACCACATAGAGCTAGCAGTCACCATGTGCTTTACTGCTCAATTATATTACTGTAACAGGAAACAGGAAATTCTACTTAGAACAAAAGAGCATTGAGTATATACCATAGATCAAAACTTGTAAATAGTGCCATCCACTGTCTGAATACTACTCTAGTTGTTGCCTAAAAATGCATTCCAACAGCATCCAAGTACAGGTAAAACAGGACTTGAAAACCATAACGTATAATGTTTCATATTTTCAAGATATGGTTCAGTTGACCAGAATTTGTAGAGTGATGCACTAATGTTTTGTTTTTTGTTTGTTTGTTTTATGAGATACTCTTCATCTACCCAGTAAGTAGGAAAAAAAATGACTCATCCTTGACCAATCCATCTTGTTTCTTTGTTCTTAGTTTACTCCCTTAGTATGTAGTAGCATTTAGCTTTGTAGATGTCAGAAGTTAAATGCGTTCTGTTTACTACTTGGATGTGAAGCTGTTTGGGAACGCCAAGGCTAGACGGAGCTGTCCAAAATAATTTCAATAAAAATCCACCTCTATAACCTTGCCAAGAAAACTGCACCGAGATAGACCCAACCCAACAGGACTTTGACATCAAGTATTTATTCCTATGTTACAACTGTTATTTTCCTCCATTTCTCTATGGTGCAAAATATATATTCCCCCAGAAAAATCTTCTTACTGACCAACATTGCCCCGAGGTCTTCTCGATTCAAGGAAATGACAAGCACAGAAAATGAAATACATGTTCTGCACCAAAACGAGGCAGATTAGAAAGACCGCATATCCAAGTCTTTTATTTCCAGGTCCTCACAGGTAAGTGAAGCATGCTAGAAACATCTTAGCTATAATAATCTGCAGAAACAGACTTGGCTTCCCCTTTTAGCCTTTCTATTTCCAAGTCAATTGATAGTTTTCCCTCGTGTCATGCTTATCTGTTTCATAGAAACAGACATTTTGCACTCAAGTCATGATTCTTTCCACATTTGAACTCCAAGACTGAAACTTACGTTCATGGTGAATTGGACAGTCTAACTATTGGAAGCTTCTAAAATCACGCTCTGGGGGGGGGGGAAACAGATTTTGAAATAAAGAATGGATAATTTTGCAAAGGAAATGTAGTAAAGGAAAATAGATGCATCAGGAGTTGTTTTTTAGATAGCATCTCCAAGACATTAACCACCGTAGAGAGGTAATGAGCAGAATTCTGTGACTTAAGAGAAGATCCATCTTAATTTTCTTGTGGAGATGAAGCTTCTCTTTTACCCAGCAATAAAAAAAAAACTTTGCTGTGAAGTGATAAATGGAAACAGATGTGCACACTGTACATAATGAACATGGAAAGGTGAGTTTTTCTCCCCTTGGTTTTCCCTTTTTAAAATATACAGAAGACATTGTACCAGATGCTAAAATATCAGGAAGATTTTTATTATTATTATTATTTTTTGTACAGGATTCATATGTGACTTCCGAATCTTGGCATTATCACATAAAGGAGGATGCAGAAAGCCTTTCAAAATTCAACCCCAAATTTTCTGACAGCAAAAAGGCAGAGAGGGAGGGAGGAAGGGAGAGAGGGAGAGGGGGAGAGAGAGAGAGAGAGAGACTATACATATAGAGACAGACAGAGAGATAGTCAGTCAAAAGAGAGAGACAGAAATTGATGAGAGAGACAGACAGACAGACAGACAGACAAAGACATATAAAAATGAAATAGATGGATGGATGGAGGGAGGGAGGGAGAGAGAGAGAGAGAGAAAGGAAGGAAGGAAGGAAGGAAGGAAGGAAGGAAGGAAGGAAGGAAGGAAGGAAAAGAAAAGAAAAGAAAAGAAAAGAAAAGAAAAGAAAAGAAAAGAAAAGAAAAGAAAAAGAGTCATGAGGGGGCAGAGACGGAGACAGATAGACAATTATATGCACAGGCCAGAGTTAAAAATAAAACATGTTAAAAAATAAGAATAAAAACACAAAGCAGGACAAGAAAATTACAGCTGATAGCAGATTTATTGGTAGGCAGTCAAGATGTGTCCATTTTGCCATTACAGGCAGCCTAACAAAATTCAGCCATGCTCCAGGAAACTAAATCATACTGAAACGATCATAACAACTGGTGGCTGTTTGTTCTAAATTTCTCTAGGGGAAGGAGACATTATTTGATCAAGGGTAACAGTGGCCTTGAAAAATAGGCCAGCACAAACATTTCTCATGGTAACGCCAGCACTAAAAGAGTGAAGGACGTCCTCCTCCACCAAGAGAAATTGTCACAAAATCTCTTATGAAATAAAATTTTAGGACAAATTCTCTCTCTCTCTCTCTCTCTCTCTCTCTCTCTCTCTCTCTCTCTCTGTCTCTCTGTTCTGTGTGTGTGTGTGTGTGTGTGTGTGTGTGTGTGTGTGTGTGTGAATGAAAAATGTTGGGTGAAAATGGCATTTTCCTTCCATCTCACCCCAACAATTTTTCCATCGTGTATTCTGTCCAGGTTTCTCTCCAAAAAACATGTTCTGCAAGAGGAATTGTTCCTTTTCAGGCAAAGGGGAGAAATCCTGTAAATAAGTAGAAAATATTTTTTGGTGGGGAGGAGGGAAGAGAAATCTAACTCAACACACCAATTGTCCATCATCAAATCATCTGTGCCTCTAAATCAACCAAGAAACGGCACCTTGTGAAAAAAAAATGATAATAAATTGATTCCACTATTTCTTGCTTAAATCAACCGGGCAAGTTTCGAAATGCAAAAATGAAGATGTCTTTTTAATGCTTATTAATTAACCACTGCTCAGAGGGGGCAATCTGATATCCATTTGGGAACGTGCATTTCCCTCAAAACTTGAGGTAGCTTTTTCCGTGTTCAATTGACACCCAGGGTACACAAAAATAATCATCATGATAATTCACCTGCACTCCGGCATCGTGGTTTTTATAAAAATTACCCAATTGCTGAGAAACAGGTTTAACTTTTTTTATGCAGATCAGAGTCACCTTTACAGCTAGCGTGAAGGTCAGCTTGGATGCAATGATGCTAGCCTAGAATTCCCTTTTGGTATGTTTGGCTCTAGGGGCTGGGATATGTAGCTGAGCCAGCCATTTCTGGACCAATTTTCAGTCCCTTTCACACCCACTCCCAGTGCACCCAGATTTTAAACATCACAGCTTAGATTTGTGTTTGTCATTATTGGAATAGAATAGAGTAGAGTAAAATGTAGAGTGTGGAGAGTAGAGTAGAGTAGAGTAGAGTAGAGTAGAGTAGAGTAGAGTAGAGTAGAGTAGAGTAGAGTAGAGTAGAGTAATAGAGTAAAGTAGAGTAAAGTAGAGTAAAGTACGAAGAAGAAGAAGAAGAAGAAGAAGAAGAAGAAGAAGAAGAAGAAGAAGAAGAAGAAGAAGAAGAAGAAGAAGAAGAAGAAGAAGAAGAAGAAGAAGAAGAAGAAGAAGAAGAAGAAGAAGAAGAAGAAGAAGAAGAATAGAGTAGAGTAGAATCAAATTGAATCGTATCTGGAAGGGACCTTGGAGGTCTTCTAAACCTGACCCCTGCTTAAGACTAATTTGACCCCCTCTTCTTTGTGGCAGCCCCTCAAAACCTGGAATATTGCTATCATATCACCCCCTAATTCTTCTTTTCCTTAGATTTGCCATACCCAAATCCTGCAGCCGTTCTTCATGTTTTAGCCTCCATGCCTTTGATCATCTTAGTTGCTCTTCTCTGAACTTTTTCCAATACCTTTTTTGTGATACGGGGACCAAAATGGGTTGCAGTATTCCAGGTGGAGTCTTACTAGAGTTTTATAAAGCAATACTAATACTTCATGTGATCTTCATTCTATATGCCTCTATTTATACCATCCAGGATTGGATTAGCTTTTTTGGCTGCTGCTGCTGCTCCCGGCTGGCTCAAGGCTTTAGCTTCTGAAGAGCCAAAGAAGCTTCTTGGATGAGAAGCAAAACGTCTTCCAGGAAAAATCAGAAAGTCCGGTTGACTCTTGAAAAAAAGCCCCTTTGAGACAATGATCTGGATGACTGAGAATCTCCATAGATATTTAGCTATACACGGGAGAGCTGAATAGGGACGTGGTGGCTCAGTGGCTAAGATGCTGAGCTTGTTGATCAGAAAGGTCGTCAGTTCGGCAGTTCGAATCCCTAGCGCCGCGTAACGGAGTGAGCTCCCGTGACTTGTCCCAGCTTCTGCCAACCTAGCAGTTCGAAAGCACGTTAAAAATGCAAGTAGAAAAACAGGGACCACCTTTGGTGGGGAGGGAACAGTGTTCCGTGCGCCTTTGGCGTTTAGCCACATGACCACGGAGACGTCTTCGGACAACGCTGGCTCCTCGGCTTAGTAATGGAGATGAGCACCACCCCCTAGAGCCAGGAACGACTAGCACACATGTGCGAGGGGAACCTTTACCTTTTACTTTTGGAGAACTGAGAAAGCTTCTGGGATGAGAAGGGAAACCTCTTCCAAGAAAATAGAAAGTCCAGTTGCCTTTTGAAAAAAGCGCCTTTGGGACAACCAGGCCTGAGAAGGAACAACGATTAATCAGCGACCCCAAAACAGAAGCCCTCTCTGATCTGTGGTGAACCGAAAGCTCTGCTTATCTGCAAGTTAAACCCTGCGTTCCACATCTTAATCCAGGCAAAGGAGGGGATACGTGCAAGATAAAAATATGTTTTTTTAAAAAAAAAACAAAAAGCAACAATTGCAGGGAACCTTGGTACGCCCAGCAGCCATGAAGCCTCAAAAGTCGGCTGCAATCCAAGGCCCCCTGTTCGTGCGCGGAGCTGCAGAAAGAGGGAAATCGTCGTGTGCTGCTATTCCTTTCTCGTTTTTTTTTTTTTTCCTTTTCCTCCTAAGTGTTCTTCAAAACGAAATGAGATGGATGCCGCATGCATTATGCAGAGGTTGATTTGCTAGGTCACACACTTCCCCGAGACCCATTACACGGCAGGCTTTAAATAATTTAAACGCAGGGCTGCTCACCTCCGCAGAGCTCAACCGCCGGGGAACCTGACACAGCTAAGGAGACCAGCTCTGAACCTCCAACCTTTCCCGGCATTCATTATTTCTTCGAAAGGAAAAGGAAAAAAAAAAAAATCCCTGGGCTGCAAACGTACAGTATGGAATCGGGGCTAAAACCCACACTTCCCACCAATCCTATCCAAGGGTGGGCTTCAAAATTTTTAGTAACAGGTTCTCTGGCCGGTGGCTGGGTGGGTGTGGCCTAGTTGGCCTCCTGCACCATGGCGGGAGGAGGGGTTGTTTTTGTCCTCCCCCGGGCTCCTGAGGCTCTCTGGAAGCCGGAAATGGGCCTGTTTCCAGCCTTCCCAAACTTTCAGGGGGCCCATTTTTCACCCTTCGTGAGGCTCCATGCCTGCCCTCCACTTACCTGCATCCAAAACGGGCCACGTGGAGACTCCACGTGGGAGGAATAGGGAGGAGTGGGCCAGGCGTTCTCCAAACTGCACAGAATCTTAGCTAGGGGCTCTCCCGAACCCCTGAAACCCTCCAGCAGCCCACCCCCAACCCTATCCCTCAGCCACAGCAGACAGGATGATGGGACATGTTGTCCAACCCAGCGGGAAGGTTGCATGTGGTTGCAACTCAAGGCTCGGCATCTTGTTCCTTCCGAGATCCGATCACTCAAGCTGCATCAAGGATGTCTGTAGATTGGGCTTCCCTGACAATCTTTGCTCCTTCTCACAACCACGAAGGTGGAAGGAGGAACAGATTTACAGAGTTGGAAGGGTCATCTAGTCCAACCCCCAGCCCAAGCAGGAGACCCTACACCATTTCTGACGGAGGGGAATCCAGTCTCCTCTTGAAAGTCTCCAGGGATGAAGCTCCCACAACTTCCGAAGGCAACTTCTGTTCCTTCAGTTGATCGTTCTCCCTGTCAGAAAATTTCTCCTTATTTCCAGGTTGAATCTCTCCTTGTTCAGTTTCCATCCATTGTTCCTAATCTGACCTTCGGGTGCCTTGGAAAATAGCTTGACCCCTTCCTCCTCTCTGTGGCAGCCCCTCAAATACTGGAGGACTGTTCTCCTGTCTCCCCTGGTCCTTCTCTTCCCTAGACTAGCCAGGCCCAGTTCCTGCAACCGTTCTTCATATGTTTTAGTCTCCACTCCCCTCATTATCTGATCTTCTTAACAGCGGTTATCATTCCATTTACACTTTGCACTGATTCTCTTACACTAACCACTGATTCTTTCACGGTTTACCTTTTTTCTAATTCGCAAACCCATAAACCCCAAGTTCTTTTTTTTTTTTTTTTTGGCTTCCTTCTGTCCGCAAAAAGTCTACATTTTTAGAGTGTAAAAGCCTTTTTAAAAGTCTCCAGTTTTTTTACAGTTATAAAAAGAAAGAAAAAAAACAACGCGCAAAATTTGTCCGCCAAACAAAAACCTCGCAGCAACTAGATCTGTGAACCACGACCAGGTAACAAAAATCTCACAGAAGACACTGTCAGAAGAATATCACTCCAGGAAAAGTCCTGATTCTATTCACCATAGGCTGCCATTCATTCGTTCATTCGTTCATTCATCCGTTAGCGGCCCTGGTTGCTAAGAGGCCTGACCACTTCAAAGGAGGCTCCAAGGAGATGGGAAAGAGAAGGAAGAATTTGCTCTGAGTTAAAAGGGGCATTTACAACCCGTTGCTAAAGGTTCTTTGTTCCAGGATCTCTTGAGTCCTGCAAGGGCTCCATTGTAGCAGCAGAAAATAGTAGGTGAAGCATAGCCCAGAGCTGCTCATAATGCCTTTGCTGTGGCTGAAAATATAACAGCACTAGCTCGATAGCCGTGCTTCACTACAAAACTATGTGGTTGGGCTTAGTTTTGGGGGAGGAAAATACGAGGGGGGAATTCTGCCTCTGCCTACCAGCATCTGTCAGTATTCATCTGGCTAGCGTCCTGTCAGTGTGTGAGAGTTGAGGGCTGTTTGGAAACTGAAACAGTATTTGCTGTGTGAGCAAGAAGGAGATAGCAAGGAGCCTGGGCGTGGCTTAGCTCAACTGTTTTGTACTAAAGCTGCTTGGTGCTGTGAAACTGAAACTCCTCTCCTCTGCTTGTGTTTTGCATTTGGAAGAGATTTCAGGTGGGGAAGGGGGAGTAGAACTCCTTAGCATCAGAGCGTGTTAATAATAATACTATACTAATACTAATACTAATACTAATACTAATACTAATACTAATACTAATACTAATAATAATAATAATAATAATAATAATAATAATAATAATAGGAAATACTTTAAATGCTCTGATGGTCATTTCGAAAAATCCTTTCTTAGTGAAAACCTAGAAGCCAAGAGGAACATACATGCCAAATTGTGTGAGTGGTATTTCGCTTTTATATATAGAGAAGATAAGGAAAGCAAGCTGAAGACACACAGAGAGAAAGACACACACAAGCACACTCCCCTTTGCAAAATGCATCCTCTCCATCACGCTTCCCCGGTTGCTGCACATTTGCAGTAGGTATGTCAGTTGGTGGGTTTGTGCGCTTCGAAATTGCACACCTCATTTCACTTTGGAAGAGCTATTTTTAGATATATTGCAAGGCCAAGTCAGCAGTGACCCATGGATGAATCCACGCTTGGAATTCATTGTCCCCCAATTGAAAGGGGAGAAATGTGAATTTCAGTAGTGCGAGATGGCGAGCTAAGTTGCGATTTGGGAGAGTAAAATTTATTCTCTAGGTGACAGGGAAGAGAGGAGAATAAATTTGTTTCCCCCACCCACCCACCCCAAGATGCTGCGAGATGCACATGGACTTCAATAGCTAGGCTACAAGACTCTGGACTGGAGTTGAGCAGCCAATAAATGTTAATTAATTCACCCATCATACCAAAAATGATGGTGTCAGACTGGTTGATTCAGATAGTTCCAAAGCCAGATTAGGAAATGTTTGACGGCTTTCAATTAACCCGTTAGAAAGGCAGTATTTCTCAGCCTTGGCAGTTTGAAGGTGTGTGGGCTTCAACTCCCAGAATTCCCCAGTCAGCACAGAGAATTCTGGGAGTTGAGATCCACACACCTTCAAGTTGTCAAGGTTGACAAACACAGGTCGGGAATTTCTTTGCTCCCTCTCTGCCAGAGCCAATCAGCAAGATAACTCCATCTATATTCGATATATACACCTAGCCAAGTGTAGCATTGCTCTCCTTTTTCAATGTTTAATTCAGTCTTTGCAATCCATGTGTCTTGAGAATTACTGATGGATGTTGACCATTCCAAGCATTAGGATATTTTTATGTTTATTATTGAAGTAGCCTTAACATGTTCTTAAAAGAAAATCAACATGCCAAAGGGGTAAGAAACATACCCAACTGCAATTTTTTTTAAAATAATAATGATGATAACACTTAACAAAGGGGTGTAAAATTTAAAGAATTTAACAAGACCGCCCATCTCGCAATGAATAAGCCTCCAATTTCACTAAAACCTTCAAATGATGGCTGTACAATCTGATGTTTCCTACTTTCAAAAAGGCAATTTGGCTCACAGGATTCGGCATGACAATCTCAATTTATCATTCTCCTAATAAGAGCCTTCAGCACTGCATGGCTCATGAATTATCATAGCTGGACTTAGAAGGCCAGTGTAATAGGATAAAGGTTTGGGCTAAAACTCTCTACTCACCCAATTTTGCAATTTTGACACGTTGGGGGATGGGGAAAGAGAGGAAACCACAGCTTGGTGGTAACCTATCAGCACGTAATTCAAACCAGCACGTAATTCAAAGGTAGACCGCATACTTTGTTGAGTCACGAGTCAGGAAAGCAAGGAATTGGATCCAAAATGGTAAAAAAGAAAGACTTTCTCTTTCTGACAACCTTAGATTTCTCTTCTCAGGAGAACCTAAGGACCTCAGCAGCTCTTGTGGTTCGCCGGCAGCCTGTGCAGAAAGCAGCAGAATCGGACAGTGGGAAAGAACGGGGACCAGTCCAGGAGTCTGAGGAGGACTCGGACGAGGGTCAGGCCAAGATGACGGAACCTTTGCAGGAAGCAAAGTAGTTTGATCGGTTCCGAGTCATTCTTGAAGCTCTTTGTACTTCGGTTGGCTTTTTTTCTAGTTCATTTGATACTTCTGTTATTGGCAGCACTTCACAGAACTGAAAGGTGGGTGCTTATCTTGGGGACTGTTTGAGATTCATTTCTGGATGGGAATGAAAATAATTCCCAGTGTTGCAATAAAATAAGTCTTGTTTTTAAAATAAGAGTGTGCGTAATTACGGTTTAGGAAGCCTGGGTCAGAACAGCAGCACCCTGCTAGACTGGACTCCTGACCCATGTCATCCAGTAGTCTATTCTCACATTGGCCAGCCAGTTAAACAAGGAAGTCCACTAACCTTCTGGAAGATGGCCTTGAGAAGCAAACTCACTACCATCAGGACTAATAGCCATTGATCTACTGACCTCCCTGAATTGGTCCAACCCTTTCTTGAAGCCAACCAAGTTGGTCGCCAGCACCACATGATAAGTGAAGCTCAAGGCTAAATCACGCATTGTGTATGGCTTAAGTGGTTAAAGACACTGAGCTGGTCTGCTGGAAAGCTGATAGTCCAAGTTCAAGACACGTGCACGTCCCTTGCTCCAGCTCCTGCCCACCTAGCAGTTTGAAAACATGCAAATGCAAGTAGATCAATGTGTACCACTTCAGTGGGAAAGTAACAGTGTTCCATTCACTTTTGGCATTCTCTGGCCACGTGACCACAGAAATTGTCTTTGGACAACGCTAGTTCCCTTGACTAAGAAACATAGATGAGCACCGAGCAGACATGATTGATAGAGGAAATCCTTATCTTTATGTTTACATTTACTTTTTTCTATTCTGATTCTTACGGTTCGATTTCAATGGGTGGCCTCTGATTCTAGTATTTGAGGAAGGCGAAAGCAATCTTTTCTCTACTTTATCCACATGTGCATAAATATCCAAGAATTTCTTGAGCGCTATCCTTCAAAGAAAGGATATTTAGTTCTTCCTAAAGCTCCAACTTGGCCAAAATTACCACCTCTTCATCCCCAGCCTAACTATTTTCTATGTTCAGTTGGACACATTCCCTCTTTTGTATTTTTAAAGCAAGAGATCTTCTTTTTAAAAAGGTTCTGAAACTTGGCAAAAACACTAGCAATTAGCAGCTTAAGAATTGGAGGAAGATCAAAGTTTAAATGGCAGAACTTACATGTACCAGCTAAACAGGTGGTAAATAGCCAGGCAAAGCTGCTATGGGGTAAGTACAAAAAAAATTAGCTGATCCAATCCAACATCCTAACTGAATAAAAGTTGGAAATTTACAATCTTTGTATTCTTATTATTTATCCTTTATCCCTAAGGATGTTTCGTATGGGTAGATTTCCCGGCATATAACTAAAAAAAAAAAAATGTTATTGCTTCAGTTCATTCTGTCTCCCCTTTCCGTGTTTTTCCTGTACATTTTGATTTTCATTTTTAATCTCAATCTTGAAAATATTAAGCTGGCAGTTGCAATGGTGGGCAGTTTGATAAATAAAAGGAAGTAATGAAATGTGGCTATAGAGGGAACGCATCCAAGCCCAAAGATCCCAAAATCTTCTAGAGTTTTGCTCCTAGTACAGTTAATATGTGCCTCACAGATGGTTGTCCATTAAATGCACTGAGTGTTAAAACCTCCAGCTATAAAGAATGCCTTTGTTTCTGCAGAAGATCAAAGCTCAAGTTGATTAAAGGGCAGCTCAAAGGTAGCTTGGTGGAAACCCTTCACTTACCTACACAGCTGGAAACCTCAAAACAGTGTCCTTTGTGTCTCTGAAAACCGTGTCTCTATTGAGGAATCAGTCAAGGAAGGCATGTACAGTTGGAACCATCATCATCTGCCAACATCATCAACTGCAATGAAATACTCGAACAAGCTTGCGATGCAATATACTCTTCCTGACTCTGTGGTTTCTTCCCCAAACCCCCAAAATTTTAATCTTAGACTGTCTACTATTGACCTCACCTCTTTCCTAAGAGGTCTGTAGAGGGCGTGCATAAGCGCACCAATGTGCCTACCGTCCCTGTCCTATTGATTCTTTTTATTTTTCTTATATGTACCCATTTCATGTATTCATAACTATGTCTATACTTATACCTGTAATCTTATAACCGCTTGACAAAATAAATAAATAAGTAAGTAAATAAGTAAATAAATAAATATCTCTAGGAATGCCATTAATCATTGGGGTAGTTCTGAGTTTTCCTTGAAGACCCAATCCATGTTCAAACCATAGAAATTCAAGGTTTTCACTCCAAGGGTTGTAAATGTTGGAAGGATAACAAGGTCTACTTCTCTGTGCAGGGAAACCAATTCAATCATCTAAAACATATAAAGCTCCAGGTCAATCAATTCTCTAAAACAACTGAAGGCAGGACAAAAAAAGGATGGAAGATAATCAAGGAGAGAAGCAAACTAGAAACAGAAGCAACCTAGAACCAAGGAGAAATTTCTGAAGAGCGAGAACAATGAATCAGTAGAATGGCTTGTCTTCGGAAGTTATGGGTGCTCCATCATGGGAGGTTCTTAAGAAGTGATTGGACAACCGTTTGTCTGAAATGGAATAGGGTTTTCCTGCTCAAGCACTTCTTAGATGTTATAAGGCAAGAGGTTTTTTTTTTTGAGGTGTCAAGAAGTCAAGATGTTGGTCAAAACCACCTTAAACAATGTGGTTAGTCTCACTTGTCATACACACAATGCAGAGTTTTAATCACACCATTACGGCCATCATCTTTTTACACCTCCTCTATGGAGGTTTAAAGTGCTCTTTCCTTCTGATCAATCATTACGGGTTCTTGGAGTGGTACGGTGGCCTAGAGGTGGGACTCTCGTCTCCCAATCAGGAGGCTGTGAGTTCGATCCTAGGTAGAGGCGGATATTTCTCTCTTTGGGCACACTGAGAATTTATCTGCTGAACAAAACTCCACATTGGCAACCGGAGGGGCATCCGGTCATTCAAACACTCTGCTAGCTCCATTCAGTTGCCCAGACTATCCTGCAAGGGATTATGGGGTTGTTAAAAAGAATTGATGAATCATTACATGGTCCAGCATGAGTAGCAACCTTCTCTGCTTCAAAGTGGATTTCTTCTCCTCTTATAAAACCTCATCTTAAAGAGCTGAGAAAATCTGAGATACTGTACTAGGAAGCTAGTAATATACAAACAAATAGCAGAGTATTATATAAGACCAGTGAGTATATTTCTAGTTACATGTCTCAAAGCAATTGAACCTAGAAGAGAAGGATAAAGAATATGGAGAAGGGCACTGAAAGACATAGCAATGAGAGAAAAGAAATAGGAAGACATCCAACATTTTTCAGTGTCTTTCGTGTTAATCACCAAGAAGGGAAAAAAATAAATAAATGAGCTATGGGTATTGTTATAATTGCAAGAAATTTTGAGGAATGGGTTGTGCCGGAGAAATGCAATTAAGCCTTAATAATCTGGCAGACTGGAAGCAAGGAGAGAAAAAAATACTATACATTGATCGAAACTCAACTTCTTTAAAACAAAAAAAAAATATGTGGGGAAAGAAAAATGCCTAAATTAATCAGACACTTAATGATACTTTCAACCATTTTTCTAACAGATTGCCTTAATTACAGGAAATGGGATTGACGGAGCCACACAAAGAAACAAGAAACATCTTTTTCAATTTCAAGCTCATAAAAAGAAAGAAAAAAGCCACAAATTATTTTCTTTGTCTATGCCGCCAGATCCATCTTTCCTGGGTGGCAGTTTTTTCTCATTACGATGATGGTTATCGATTATGCGCCTTCACATCAGTGTTGGCTCTTAGCAACCACATAGAACAGGGGTCCCCAAACTTGGCAACTTTAAGACTAACTCCCAGAATTCCTGAGCCAACGTGACTGGAGGAGGAATTCTGGGAGTTGAAGTTCACAAGTCTTAAAGCTGTCAAGTTTGAAGACCCCTGCTCTATAACAAGATAATTTCAATAATTTCTAGAAAATCCAAGCTTAGAGGTAGCTTTTCAATAGGGTAGGAGCGTGCAACTTAGTCGGTCCATAATAGTCCAACCCTTCCTAGGAACTCCATTCCAAATATGACTACCCCAGGAGTCAGGAGGAAATGGAGATTTTATAGTATCCTTCCACTGCCACGCCCGCCAAGCCATGCCCACAGAACCGGTAATAAAAAAAATTTGAATTCCACCCCTGCCCTGCATCCATCAGTCCATCACATGGTCCAATCAAACCTTCGCCCCACCTGGTGACATCCCTCCAGTCACTCCCCTCCAGGTGCAGGGCAACTTGTCCTTGACTCTCTGAGAAAGGAATGTTGTTGTGTCTAATCTTCTACCTCTCTATGAAATCCCCCCTCCCAAATTCCCAGGCACTGAATGTGGCAGTCTTGAAGCTCCCAAGTAAAAAAGAACTTCCAAGGTTGACAACTACAACCAAGATTTCCAACAGCTTAAAGCACCCATGTTTTCCTTCCTTTAGTCAGTAGTTCCCACTAAAGCAGACAAAAAAAATTTTTAACCCTAATTTCAGGACTGCATTTATTTTCATTCGTTTCACTATCCATTCATCAAATTTGCATTCCTTTCATCCCCAGTTAGGGATCAATCATTCATTATTTATTAAATCTCACTGGTGTCCATTTATCACTGATTTCTAAGGGGGATTCGGCTTTCTGCGGTCTTTAACTCCCAACCTGCTGGCACCAAATCTTCAATCCCAGATGGCGGATCTCATTCTTGAATTCACCCTGATTTAAATAAACTTCCTGAAAGCCAAAACTGGCCTGGTAGGAGGCTGAGTTTTATGCTTTCAGTCTGTCTGCAAAAGAGAGCTTGTTGTCAAGAGTGCACAACTGCCAAGATCGAGAAACACAAAGGGATCTGTAATGCTGGTTAAAGGTAAAAGCAGAACCTGGTTAAGGACCACTGTTATTTTAAACACAGCCAAGGGTGGCGCCTCTTGACCCTTCCGTTGCTTATTGACAAGATATTAAAGCACAACAAATGCTTTTAAGTGGAATAAGAAATTTAAAATTCCACTTTCTTCCAGACTATCTCTCAGACAATTATATTACGTGTAAACCTTTTTAAAGTATATTTATTTATTTAACACTATCAGTAAGCAACATATGGGACATGGTGGCTCAGTGACTAAGACGCTGAGCTTGTCGATCAGAAAGGTCGGCAGTTTGGCGGTTCGAATCCCTAGCGCCGCATAATGGAGTGAGCTCCTGTTCCTTGTCCCAGCTTCTGCCAACCTAGCAGTTCGAAAGCACGTAAATAATGCAAATAGAAAAATAGGGGCCACTTTGGTGGGAAGGGAACAGCGTTCCGTGCGCCTTCGGCGTTTAGTCCTGCCGGCCACACGGAGACGTCTTCGGACAGCGCTTGGCTCTTCAGCTTTGTAACGGAGATGAGCACTGCCCCCTAGAGGCCAGAAATGACTAGCACATATGTGCAAGGGAAACATCTACCTTTTAAGCAACGTAAGCAAACCGACTACTAAGGTGATAAAGAAAAAAATGCACATTTTCAATACCTCTCAATGTATTTTTTAATAAAGTTTAATAAAGGGGGGGGAATGCAAAAATAAAAAAACATTGAAAACTAAAGTTGAGCATAGTAGTGAAAGAGTTAAGTAAAATTTAGTTATCGGGTGGGGGGAGAAGTCTGGGGTATCCTCCCTTCTCCTGGAGCCCTAAATTCCTGCTTCGTTTGCTAAACAGATAAAAGCAAAATCTTGGAAACTGTAGAGGGAGTTTCCCAGCTTGGTTCACATGCTGAATCTCTCTGAATAATTTGAAACTCGCTTCTCAGATTTTCTCGCACCCAGGTTGTTACAAAACAAGAGACCATCATCAGTTTCACCTTTTGTCTCTTGATGCTTTGGGGCTGCCCTCCCTTCCATTCCTTTCCCAGCCCTTCTTCATCTCCCCACCCTAAACAACCTCTTTCATATTTAGGAATATTATTTATTACTATCTCCCCCAAATGGATATCTTCAGAGAAGACCACATATCAAACCACTTAGAAATACTGGCTAAGGATGACAGGAAGAAGAGACAAGAAAGTTGAGGTCCTTGGTGTTCTCAGAACTGGATGGTTTTCTTGCAGATGTTTCATGACCCAAACTAGGTAACATCATCAGTGCTGGAAGAGAGTGGGGTTTACAGAGGAGGAGGAGGAGGAGGAGGAGGAGGAGGAGGAGGAGGAGGAGGAGGAGGAGGAGGAGGAGGAGGAGGAGGAGGAGGAGGAGGAGGAGGAGAAGGAGGATTGTGGGTTCTCTAAGCTTGCTTTTTTTTCTTGCAGACGTTTGATTACCCAACTAGGTAACAACATCAGTGTTAGGAGGGAGTGGGATTTGGGTGGGAGGAGGAAGCAGAGGAGGAAGAGGAACAGATGGGTTATGACGTCCTTGGTTTTCCAAGCTGGGTGGTTTACTTGCAGATGTTTCACTACCAAACTAGGTAACATCATCAGTGCTAGAAGGGAGGGAAATTTAGGAGGAGGAGGAAGAGGAAGAGGTGGATTATGAGGTCTTTGGTGTTCTCTGAACTGGGTGGATTTCTTGCAGATATTTCTTTACCAATCTAAGTAACATCATCAATGCTAGAAGGGACTGGGGTTTCCCTTTATCTTTATACATTAGTGGTGTGCCCTGTCAGTGTTTTGGGGAGTTGTCTTGGTGGTCCCTTGAAAAAACAGCCTAATTCCCTTCTTGGGAATTTATTTCCCTGCTAAAACACCAAACTAAAACCCAAATAATCCCATTTGCTTCTTCTATTAAAAACAGGGGACTAATAAAGCAAACCCCACCCGCCAAAACTCAAATTGTTGGATAAAAAAAACAACGTACTGGAACATTCTTGCTTTCCAAAAAGAAAAGAGAAGAAAATCTGGGGTCCAGCCTTGCATAACCACTGATCAATAGTAAACTAAATATGCTTTATCCATCATCAATATTTTGTCTAACCACCTGGATCAAAATTTTCAGCCTTATTACCGAGTAGATGGATCTTCCTGTCTCCCCTCACCAGCCTTTTCCCGCTGAGCCCTATCTATTTCACTTTTAATTCCTCTCACCCCGTTCTCTTGCCAAGAGCTTGTCATATATCTTATTATTGGAATTTCAGTGCAAGCAGGACACAGATTGGGTTGAGGTGATACATCTTCCAACTTGGCCAAGTCACTCTTATCAACCCAGGATTGTTCCTGAAGGTTGTGTGACATAAAAGTTGTGACCTACTTTTATTTTCTTGACGGAGCAAGGAAGAATCTCAGAGATGGACTCCAATGCCAAAGAAGGCTGAAGACTCAAAAGTGACCAACTTGGTTGGAATCAGAGGGTCACATGCCAAGGGTGGAAGAGTGAGTGATGTGATGGTCATCTCTGGGTCAGGCCTAGGACAACTTGGCCACAGCCAGTTGGCCACAGCCAGCTAACCATGGCCAACTCACCACAGCCAACTCACTATAGCCAAGTCACCATGGACAACTCACCACAGCTAATTCACCATAACCAACTCACCACAGACAACTTGCCACAGGACAATTCACCACGGCCAAATCACCATGGGATAACTTGCTGCAGGACAAAAATAAATGGTGGAATGGGCTCATTAAAGAAAGGGTGCAAAAGGGAGGACAAAATGAAAGGTGAATGAGAAAAATTAAAATATTTTTAAAATTATTTTAAATAATTATTGAATTGAATTGTTGAATTGGCCCACAGTGAGTTGGCCATGGCAAGTTGGCCAGTCCTTTGATCAGAAGCATTGATATAGCAACATTTCCGCTCAAGTTGAATCTCAGTGGATATCACGAAGAAGATGTTGAATTTGTAAGCTATAGTAGAATCTTTGCAAGTGGGAAGAAGAGAACAGATTGAAGTCTCTTATACCAGCCTTGATATCAGCTAAAACCACTTGATGGCAATGAAGATGTAGATGAGATTTTGCCCCAAAGTAAAGTCGATGAGCTAGCCAACGAATCTCCCTTCATGTCTCCCCACACACACACACACACACTTACCTAAGAAATCCAGCAGAGTTACAAAATCAATGAGACAGTGAGGACTGTAACAAAGTTATGCCAGTCAGAAAATATTAGATGATAATTAGATGGAATTTTGCCGAGGCAACGTTGGCCAAGAGAAAGCTATCAACTCCTCAGTGACAGGAAGAAAGCCATCTGATGATGAACCAATTTGGAACACCAATTATTTTCTGAAGACAGTAATAAAAAGATGAGCAATCATTATATCAGCGCCGTGATTCTCCGCAGCGGTGCAGGCGTTGAGAGAACCTTCAAAAGGAGGGAAAACATATTTGGAATTGATCAAAATCTACAGTCCCAGAACGGTGATGAGAATTGAAACACAACAGTGACAATCCAGAGTCCCCCATTCATGTTCAAGTTTTCGTTTTGATCAAGCTCAGGCACACGGTTGTAAGACTTTGAAAGCTGTTCTTCTTCCAAATTATATTCTGCATTCGCTGTCATTTTTTTTTTCCTATCGTTCCTCTGTGTTGAAATTAATTGTCTGGTCCAGAAAAGCATAGAGACCAAAATAATATTGGAAATTGTAACAACTGAGTTCTTCTACTGCCCTGAATAAAAAGGAATGGCATCGTCTAACCGTTTCAAAAAGTCAAAACTTAATTTGGGTGAGTTTGGTGATGTTAACTGGGTATATCCAGTTTAATGAAAAGAAGGACTGGGGTGACATGATAGCAATATTCCAATATTTTACAAAAAAAGGAGGGAGTCAGCCTCTTCTCCAAAGCCCCTGCAGGCAGGACAAGAAACATTGGATGGAAACTAATCAAGGAGAGAAGCAACCTGGAACGAAAGAGACATTTCCTGACAGGAAGAACAATGAACCAGTGGAACAGCTTGCCACTAGACGTTGAGGGAGCTTCATCACTGGAGGTTTTCAAGAAGAGTCTGGATGGCCATTTGTCTGAAATGGTATAGAGTCTCCTTCCCAAGCAGGGAGTTGGACTAGATGACCTTCAAGGCCCCTTCCAACTCTGTTATTCTATTATTCTGTAGGGCCCAGACAGTTAGCCCTCTTCTCCTTTAAAGGAAATGAAAGCTTATTAGCCTTTCTACCACATTTAAGAATCCGATAAAGGATTCCAACTCAAAATGCTTTTAAAAAAAAAACTCTATTAGCAGAGTTTTATTTTCATTTTATTTTACTTTTTTTGCTTGCTTGCTTGGCCATTGTCCTACAGTTGTCTTGGTCCCATTGAATGCTTTCCAAAACATTCTCTAAAAGTTGTGGTCAACACCTCCATTCTTCCATTATTATATTTTTATTTAAGTTTTTATTGGTTTTTAAAAACAAACATAAACAAACAAAACATAAAAACATCAAGCCATCTTCCATATGTATACATACAGTGTGCTGGTTGGTTTACAAATTGTTTTGTGCTTCCATTTCGTAGTCTTCAATTACAATTACATGGCATATAATCTTGTATTTTCAATCAAAAATTAAATACCTTAGTATCATTATTAATCAATCATTTGACTATACTTTTATTCATTCATGTTTTACAAGATAATCATAATTTACTTAGTTTGTTTTATAACAGTTCATATTATCATCCCAAATCTATCCTAAAATCATTTTGTAGATATAATAAGAAAGAAGTACAACCTTTATATATTTATTATTTTCTAAAAGTCTACATATTTCATTACTGTATTTTATTGTCTAACCATTGATAGAATAGATCCCAAATTTTATAAAATTGTTTATCCTCTTGTTCTCTAATTTCAAATGTCAATCTACTCCTTTCAGCACATTCCAATGACAAGGGTGCCCACTATCACCTTTGCTGTTTGTGTTAACTTTGGAAGTGCTAAACAGAAATATTAGAGATGAAAAGAATATAAAAGGAATGAAAACCTCCATTCTTCCATTATTGTCCTTCAGCCAAGATCAACCACTACCCTGAGACTGGGTGGGGAGAAAATCTTGTGTTTTTCAAGTTAAGTGGGAAATTCAATATCCCACCTTATCTGGAAGATATTTGTTTGTTTGTTTGTTTGTTTGTTTGTCAAACATGTACAAGATAACAAGTATCAGTATGAACATAAGCAGGAACAAAGGAAGTAAATACAGATAAATGGGGACAGTAAGACAGGGATAGTAGGCACGCTGGTGCGCTTATGCACACCCCCTTTAAGGACCTCTTAAGAACGGGGTGAGGTCCATGGTAGACAGTTTGAGGTTGAAGCTATGAGGGGTTGAGGCTGTAACATGAGAGGAAGCTATGAGGGGTTGAGGCTGTCCAGGCATTCCAGGCGTTGACCACTCTGTGGCTGAAGTCGTATTTTCTGCAATCGAGTTTGGAGGGGCTTACTTTGAGTTTACAAGACATTACAAGACCAGGCTCTGTCCTGATATGAGTCAACCACCAGAGGTTCCAAGGAAATTAATAAAGCATCAGATCTGAGCCACCCATTACTGCTTAAAGCAATATTTGAGGATTTAAGAGATCAGAAGTGCTTAGAGCAAACATCAAATCCTCAAACATAGCCATCTCTCCACCGCTTGAGATGAATTCCTCTCTTGTCATCATTATTCCGCATTGCATATAACTAAATATAGAAAAAGAAGATATTTCTAAATTCTAATGACAGCCCAAACTCCCTCAGGAACTGAATTCAAACCTGACTAACATCTGTGCAAAAATTCCCACTGATCTCAAATTTGGGGGGGAAAGTCCTGGCCAGGTGTGGAAAAAGGTTTTCTTGAAGGTAGTTTCTCTAGTTTCTTGCCACTGGTATATAAATATAGTTAAAAAGAGGTTGGGGTATTTTCTGAAGTATGTTTCAGGTGGTTATGAGATCCATGTGAAGAACGTTGGTACCTGTGAGGTAATTTAACTGAATTTCCCCCCCTCTCATTCTTTCTGGAAACACTTTAAAGGAGGTCAAACACACATACATACACACATTCCTTATGATTTAGCACAACTGAAGAGCAGATGGGATTTGAAAAAAGCAATAGAATATTTGTTAAAAGGGCTTTAATTATTCCATCTGGATTTAGTTTAGTTTTAGTTTAGTTTAGTTTACTTTATTGTCATTGCATCTCGTACAACGAAATCAAACACCATCTTCAGTGCACATTATGACCATGACCGTGAAAATAAACACAAACACACATCCTTTACCCTTCACACATTGAATTGAAAACCCCTGATATTGCATGAATATTGCACTATACAGTAGAATTCAATAGAGTTACTGCCCTGGGATAGAAGCTGTTTTTCAGCCTATTTGTCCTTGTTTTTATTATCCTGTACCGTCTGCCAGATGGTAATAGTTCAAAAAAAGGGGTGCCCAGGATGAGATGGATCTTTGAGGATGTTTTGAACTTTCTTAAGGCAGCGGGAGCTATAAAGCTCTTCCAAAGAGGGGAGAGGGCAACCCATGATCCTCTGGGCAATGACAGTTAACCCTCTGGAGTGCTGTCCTATCTGTCCCTGTGCAATTGGCAAACCATACAGAGGTGCAGTATGTTAAAATGCTCTCTATGGTGCAGCGGTAGAAGGTCACCAGCAGTTTCTCATTCAGTTATTGTTTTCTGAGAAGCCTCAGGTAGTATAATCTCTGCTGGGCCCTTTTGACCAGGGCTGTAATGTGAGCACCCCAGGTCAGGTCCTTTTTTAGGGTAACACCCAGAAACTTAAAACTGGCCACTTGTTCCACTCCATTTGCAGCAAAGGAAGAGATATAAAGGGAAATGACAGAACATTTCTGTAAAGGTATGCAGAAAAATTCCTCAGGAGACGGGGCTAAGAGATGGGGGTCTCCATCTGTTCAGCTTGAACAATTTTGGACTTCAACTCCCAGAATCCTTCAGCCGATATGGGTTAGGGTCCACAGATCTCAAAGTTGCCAAGGTTGGAGACTCCTGGCCTAAAGAATGGTGAGATAAGAGATAGCAGAGCCCTCAACTGCATAAGAGACCCTAGAAAAGAGTGCAAAGAGCAACAAACGAACAACTTCTAGGATGTCCAATTCAGATCCACAGGGAAGCTATCTAAACACTTTGGTCTGGGTAAGTTCTGCCTCAGTCCATCTAAACTTACCACGTCAGTCCATCCAAACTCACAATCCACTTTATCATTTCTCATGTGTGTGTTTTCCCTCTCTGCTGGAGCCTCATTTAGCTAGATGCCCCCCCCCATGGTTTTTAAGACCTTGCTCCAACCCTGATGAAAATCCAATACTAACTTGAGTTGCTTCCTATTTTAAGTCAAAACAAGAGAACGGGATGTTCTCCGTAGCCAGACAGTCTGGTTGTTCTCCAACATGGAGTGGGACAGCTTTCCACAGCGAAGTGTTTACAGCACAGCCGGCTGAGTTCAAGAGGTTCACCAACCCCCAAGCCTCTGTAATTACCTTGTTTTCTATGAGATGACCAGATGTTGAGTTAAAAAAAACAAATGCATTCCAGATCTATTTTGACCCTGGCTTCTCTCCAGAGGTCAACAAAGCATAGCGATGTAAGTATGTAAGTAGGTTCAAATTCTTGCTTCTTCTTGTGTAATGAGAAAATAACCGGTTGGCCATCAGCAGCAATTTCTGCATTTAGATTTCTTTGCAATATTTATGATTTTGCTTTCCCTCCTGCTCCAGAAGGTAGCATCAGGGGCTTCTGAAACCAAAAGTGATGGCACAAAGGGGCGTGGCACAAAAGCAACAAACTCACAAAAATAGGTAAAGTCCCTTTAATTCCTCCAACTTGGCCCCCAATGTCCAGTTATCATCGGCTGGAGAAAAAACACTCCCAAGAACAGTTTTTAAAGGGAAGAAATTCAGTCCGAACCCAAAGTACATATAAATTATAAATAAAAACCAACACAAACTACGCTATTAACAAGACAGGGCAGGATAAGGAATTGCAGACTTCAAAAGATAATGACACACACACAGTTGGGAGGACGCCAGAACCCAGATAAGACGTGACAAATGAAGATAATGCATGCTTTGCTTCCAGCAAGGTGCTGTGCACAAACACCCTTTATATCCTGTTTTCCCAGCTGCAGCTAATGAAGGGAATCAGGGCCCTTTCCTCCTCCCATAAGCCATGTTGCTCCCTTCTCCGTTCCTCCCTGTGTGCCCTAGGATGAAGAGGGGGTGGGCCTAGGTCTTCCTCTGAATGCAAAGCCAGCCTGTGCCCTTCCCCAGTTTCCTCCACAGCCACCGGAGCCACACTCCCACTCCCTGTCAGCTGCTCGACCTCCCCCTCAGAATCAGATTCCAACAGGGGCATGACATCAAGTTCTTCTCCAAGTCTGATATTCCAAGTTGACTAATACAGTTTAAGCCTAACTGCAATTAACTAGGTATCATTTAGAAGGGATGATAGATGTAACTGCATGAAGATTCTTTTTTTTTTCCACAATGTGCTAGTGGTGCATAATAATGCATGCAATAAAGCTTCACCCCAAAGGAACTTTGATACACCCACAAATATGATCACAACATTATTTGTGTTATTGCCTTGCTTGGGTGTGCGAAAACTGTATTATTTTACCCATCCCTGCGGGAATATTAGTAACACAAAGGGAGGAACGGCTTGTAAGGAAAGAATGAAATCGCAAAAATACATATGTTTTACACCAATTTTGGAATTAAACAATATTGCAGCTTTAGAAATTTTTTCTAATTAAACAGCAATGCAGAAATAGCCCAGAACAGAAAGAACTCGTGATAGTATAAAAGCATCTCATTTCTCAATATATTAAAACTGTCTCAACCACATTATGCATAATTGTGATACAGAGAAGGGATGGTTATATCTGCAATGTATAATTTGAATAATCAATTCAATTTAGATTTATGGTCTGATTCCCTCCTGGACTACTGTAATAAAATATCCAGATCAGGTCCATTTGATTCAGAAAGCTGATTTGTAGGGGGGGGGGGGGTAGGAAAGGGTGAAGAGAGAGAGAGAGAGAGAGAATGAATTAATTTAACTGATTAATTTGAAGGAAGGCATCCATTATGATCTGGCGCTTTTGATTCCATTTGCAAATGCAATTAGGAAAGAATCCATCAAGTCACTATTAAGTTGAACATCTCCTCAGCCACAAGGTAGAAGTTATGAGAATGGGATGGGAAACATCGCACCAAAAGACCGTTATCCTAGGAGAAGCCACTCACTGTTATTATAGCTGGAAAGAGGGGCTAAATGAGGGCCTATTTTTGAATCCTTACAAAGTCACAAGTGACATAAGCTTGACCTCACCCCAAGATCTATGAAGTCTTATCTGGTCGTTCCCCAGGTGAAGGCAAGGAGTCTGGGGAGATTCTTGTAAGATAGGTAGAAGTCAATAAAGATATTTATTTCAGCTATTTAACAGTGGCTCTGATTGCTTATGCCTGTCCTAGCTTGCATCACTGGATTGAGATGGGAAGCTATATACAAGGAAGGAAGGAAGGAAGGAAGGAAGGAAGGAAGGAGATGAGAATGAGGAGTAGGAAAGAAGGTAATGGGAAGAAGGGAGGGAGGGAGGGGGGGAGGGAGGGAGGGAGGTGATGGGAATGAGGAGAAGGGAAGAAGGTAATGGGAAGAAGGAAGGAAGGAAAGTTTCAGCAGCTTTAGTACAGAACAGTTGAGCTAAGCCCCGCCCAGGCTCCTTGCTGTCTCCTTCTTGCTCACACAGCAAATACTGTGTCACTTTCCAAACAGCCCTCAACTCTCTCACACACTGACAGGATGCTAGCCAGATGAACATTGATGGATGCTGGGTAGACAGAGGCAGATTTTTTTCCCCTTATTTTCCTCCCCCAAAACTAAGCCCCACCACATAGTTTTGTAACGAAGCATGGGTATAGCGCTAGTACGTAAATAAATAAATACTCAAGCACTGACTTCCTACTTTCTCTTCCCTACAAGCAATATATTCTTTTGTAGCTGTACTTTTAGATCTAACGGCAGAGGTGGACTATCCCATTGATGCAAGCTATTTGGAGAGCCAGCGGTTAGCCACTCAATGTTGATGTCGTCCCATATCTCCCGGACAAAGGAATCTCTCTACCCATGCACACTCCAGGAAATTCTGGCACGTTCCCTCAGCAAGAGACTCGACGGAGGGGGGAGAAACCATCATTCTAATCTAAACCACCAGCTTGTCGAAGGAGGAGATCTTGGACTGCGAAGAAGCCGTTTGTCATCCAGCAGGGCAGAGAAATAAATGCATCCCTCCCCATTCCATCCGGCTTCATCCAGATAGGACCCAACACAAAGGTTACACATCCTGGGAGCCATTCGTTTTAAAACAGCCGCCACTTCTTTTGCCCGCCGTTGCACAAAGCAAGGGGTTTGTGCACGCCTTCGGCTTGGCACAATCAGCAAACGAGCACGCCGGTCTGCAGATTTCTACCCACTTCTCTGGAAATGACTCGCCCACCTGCATTCAATAAAGGGGTTGGCAATGTTGAGGGAAATGGCTCGCTTCTTCTTTGGAAGGTTTCTCTCCAGCCAACCTCACCCTGGTTTTCTCCCACTCTGGTGCTTTGCTCCACTTGGAACCCTTAAAAGGCATCATCTATAATTATATTAAAAGGTTTCACATTTGCAAGCGCATTGCAAAAAATCAGCAAGCCTTGTAGACCAATATGAAAGAGAAAGGATCCTTCCAAAACACACACACACACACACACACACAAACGTCATAGTAGTGGTGCTTTTAAAGTTGTAGCAACGTTTCAGCAGAATCTCATCTGCCATCATCAGGCTTTTGTATAGTGTTCGTCTGTGAGTTAGACTTTTACAGTGGTTTCAGATTTAAATTTGGGGCAGCCTATTGCTGTGCCAGAATGGTTTTTTTCTTCATCCTGATTGGTTGAGAGTCTTGGTCTGTGTTTATTGGTCTTGGAGTTTGCTGTGTTCTGCTTCTAATATCTTCTGTCTATTTTTTATTTTTTTTTTTTTGGCTCTTTTTGTATCTTGATTGGCTGGCAACATTGTGTTACTTTATTGGAGGCCTTTAGTGCAGCTTGGCTTCGGGTAAATGGACGGCTATCATTAGTTAGGAAGCTGGGTTTCATCTGGGTGCCTGGTTGGGGTGTGTTTGAGCTGGAGGTATCAGGGGGATCTGTTTGTGCCCAGGTGTTTGCCTGGCTTGTGGTGTGGAGATTTTTTTGTTTGTGAGTGCAGGCTTCCAAATGATTGACAGCCTGGTGGAATCATCTCTTCTATTCATGCTTTCTGGTCTTTTTTCAATCTCTATGGCTTCTCTGATGATTCTGTGGCTGGGGTTTTCTAGTGGCTAGGGTTTTGGTGCCATTGAAGTTGATGCTATGACCTGTGGCTTCCATGTGTTGGACTAGTGAGGAAGTGTGTTCCAGCTTTTTGACTGCATTTTTGTGTTCATCCAGGCGGGTGCTTATTCTTCTATTGGTCTGTCCAATGTATGTCGGGCATGATGCATAGGGACTTCTAGATGCCTGGTTTCAGGTCAATTTTGTCTTTGGGGTTTCTGAGGATAATATTCTGAGGATAATATTTTTCTGAGAAAAATAGCAGCCATCCTCAGAAACCCCAAAGACAAAATTGACCTGGAAAACCAAGGCATATACGAAGTTCCCCTGTGCATCATGCCCGGCCATGATGGTATTCAGTTCTGACAGGTTCTGGAGAACCGGTAGTGGAAAATTTGAGTAGTTCAGAGAACTGGCAAATACCACCTTTGACTGGCCCCATCCACACCTATTCTCCGCCTCCTGAGTCCCAGCTGATCGGCTGGGTCTCCTTTGGTTGCCCTGCACAGGAGAACGGAGCTGGAAAGCAGGTCAGTGGGGTGGGGAGGGAATGAGATTTTGCAGTATCCTTCCCCTGCCACACCCACCAAGCCACGCCCACCAAGCCACGCCACGCCCACCAAGCCATGCAAACAGACCCAGTAGTAAAAAAATTTGAGTACCACCACTGGACTGGAGGCTAAAACAGATGATGAACAGTTGCAGGAACTGGGATGGATAGTCTAGTGAAGAGAAGAGCAAGACCAGAGGAGACAGGAGAGCATCTTCCAATATTTGCAAGAGGGGCTGCCCCAAAGAGGAGGAAGGGGTCAAGCTCTTTTCTAAAGCACCGGAAGGCCAGACAAGGAATAATGGATTGAAACTTATCAAGGAGAGATTCAACTTAGAAATAAAGAGAATTTTTCTGACGGTGAGAACAATCCACCCATGGAACAGAAGTTGCCCTCGGAGGTTGTGGGAGCTTCATCACCGGAGGCTTTCAAGAAGAGGCTGGACTGCCATCTGTCAGAAACAATGTAGGGTCTCCTGCTTGGGTGAGGGAGTTGGACTAGATGACCTATAAGGTCCCTTCCAATTCTGTTAATCTGCAAGAGTTGGATGCTTTTTTTGAGATGACCAGGAGTTCAGTAGCATTTGAACCACCTGTGAAAAAGCTTGCTCCAATATGTCATCCAGTCCTGTGTTAAGAGAAGGACAGATGCTGAGAAAGAAATTAATTTTCCTCGCCGTTTGCAAAAATTCCTGATTGGAACTGAACCACAAACAAAAGTTCTTAAGAACTGTCATATTTTAAACTGATACAGGGAAAATAAACAGATCATTTTCAGAGGCAGAACTAGAACAGGTTTCCAGGCAATCACATATCGATGGAGACAGTTGTATTCAGGATGGGCACCAAACCTCAGCAGGCAATTTCCAAGCAACAAGAAGGCTAGTTTTAAGCTGACATTTTAATTTCCCATCGTGCTTCAGCTCAGGGCTCATTTGGGGCATTATGGGAAAATGTTAGGCTTCGTTCTTTGGGGCTGCTGGGAAGCCCAGCTATCTTCTCCTGGCTAAACCCATCAGATCTTCAAAAAGGTTATCGCTGCAGAACGTCAAGCAGCTCCTTTCTCCGCAGAAATTTAATTTGCACAGAACACCATGGAATATTTGAGCGAGTTTTTGCCATGCGCTGAAGGTAATAAAAGCAGCTCTTTGCTAACAGTATTAGAAAGGATTGTGGCCAGGCAAGGCAAGGGGGGCAAATGTTAGGAATAAAGAAGAAGGGGGAGAAAAAACACATTTTATTGGCGGAAAGGGTTGTTTCATCTCTTTCCAAGAATAACTTAATGAAAAAGGATCAGACATAGCCACTAAGGCAGCCTCTGATGCGTACATATTATAAATCAGCCAGTGCCCTAAGGCATCATGTTTATATAGACACTTAAATTTAAAATAAGAACACTCCGTCTTCATTGCAACAAACAGAGATTCAATTACTTTGAGTCTTACAGTCTGAATAATATGCAGCATAATGCTACATTTTGGTCCCTGGAGGTAAACTTTCCTTTGCAGCTCATTTAAATCACCTGGCAAAATGAAACAAATTAAATGCAGCGTACAAAGAAGGTGTGTTTGTGCAGGCAGGTGTACAGCCATACCTTCTGTCTTCGATATGACTAGCTAAAAAAAAATTAAAAACCAGAGGAAGAGCCACCTTCCCGTTCCATAAACACAAAAAAGCATTGAGACAAGAGGTGGGAAGATTGGATTGCTAAAGTATTTTGATGAATTCATGGTAATAGCCTTATTGCTAGCTAGATGGGGTGATTCTTTTAAAGAAGAGATTGGATAAACATTTGTCTGAAATGGTGTAGGGTTTCATGCTTAAGCAGAGGGTTGGACTAGAAGACCTCCAAGGTCCCTTCCAGCTCTGTCATTCTATTCTATTCTATTCTATTCTATTCTATTCTATTCTATTCTATTCTATTCTATTCTATTCTATTCTAATTCTTCATTTCATTATTCTATTCTGTTTTCTATTCATAAAAAGGCTAAATGAAATGGCTACACATATGTCAATTTTGGGCTTGACAGTAACCTTCTAAGGAAGCCTAGATGAGAACAGGAATGAAGATTTTACAGTATCCTTCCCCTGCCACGCCCACAGAACCAGTAGTAAAAAAAAAGTTGAACCCCACCACCGGGTGGACACATTATTCTGATTATCATTTACAAATGTACAGAAATGGCAAGGTTGCATTTAGGAAACGCTTTGTTTCCACCCAAAACTGAAAGCTGAGACTGGCGCATTTAGCTTCTTCGTGGCATCCACACCAAAAATATTGACACTCATCCCAAGAAAATGGACTTTTCACCCCCCCCAAAAAAAATAATCCATCCCTTGCTCTGAAATTAAGATTATTTTTTTCTTAATTAGCCATCTCTAATCCTGGCTTGGGATTTTCTCTTAGGGAAACAGCTGAAGGACAAGCTGCAACCGTCATTTGTCCTTAGGAGGGGTGGTTTTTCGTGATGTCTTGTCTGGGTTTTTTTTAAATTTTGTGTGGTTTATGGGTTTGTTCATTTCAACATTTATATTCCCCCCACCCCACCCTTACAATGAAAACAAAAACAATTCACAGTCATAACAGCCTAAAAAGTCCACAATAAAATAGCAACCACCACCTTTGATGAGCCTTTTCATAAAAGGCAAGTGGGGAAAAAAAACAATTGTGATCCAAATCCAGACAAAAACACCAAAACAAATCTTTCATCACTGTCTCCTTTTCTTTGGACTCCAACCAACTTAAATGCTTGTTGACACCAGCATTAAAAAAAAACATACTCTAAGTGTTGGTATTTACCTTGTTCTGTAATATATAATATATATGGGAGCCACCCAATTTTAACTCTCAAATTTTCAAAATGTTGTTAGGATAATCAATTCAGATAACAAATTCTCAAGTCTTCTTCCATCGTTTTTCATCAGTAGAATTTCCCCTTAAATTCAAAACGAGACAATAGCAACCCGTTTTGACTCTGGCTTAACTAAGACAAGCCTATTTCAAATATAGGTTTACAAAGCTGGCTTGTTTGAATCAACTGCGATTAAACCCATCCAAGATTTTGGATTTCCTTAACCTGAAAGAGATGCTTCTAATTTTCCTGGAATATGCCAGAGGACGACTGGGAAAGACAAACTCACCTGTAGATCCTTTCCTTTGTGCTAAATTTTAATTTACTGTTGTGTCTGAAACACAGTCAAGCTCGCAAAATGCTATTTATTTGTTTCAATCGTATCTCGTTTTTTTGATTCTAAGCTGCTCAGTGATCGTTGTAGGCATTTTTATTTTTATTTCCTCTCCGGAATATTCTGCTTTTAAGTGCAGCTTTTCTGCTGCTTTTGATTTGATTATGCTGAGTTTTGTTTATTGATGTGCACATATAGGCCGTTATTCTTTTTGCAAGTCATCCTGGAGAATTTGAGAGAAAGGTGGCATATTTTACACACCTCTCTGCAAGAAAAATGAGCAAAATAAAATATATCCGTGGATCAGATAACAAAGGGAACACAACTGAGGCCACAGATGGCCTGTTGTTGTGGGTTTTTTTTGCAGTCCTCTTCAGACTACAATTTCCATAAGCACGGTCAACACAAACTGTGATCAACCTGAGAATCATGATCTAAAATATCCGAGAAATGTGGGTGGTTGATCTGCGATTAGCTTTAATGGATGCTTTTGAGATGCAAGCCCATTAGCATCATCTAAAACTTTTCCAAATCAGAAAGTGTAGACAATAAACTGCCACCTTCCTCGTGCCGAAGAGGAATGGGTGTTAATTTAGCTAAGAGCCTTCCATAAAATTCATCATGAGTCTCTAGATAAAAGCAATCTTGTGATGAGACAACGACAATAATGCTTCAATGTCATCTGAAAGGATAAGGATCATTATCCTGGTGGTTTCAAGGACACATCCCTGTTTTCTTGGGAAAAGTATGATGCCCAAACTTGGCAACTTGAAGATTTGTGGACTTCAACTCCCAGAATTCCCCAGCCAGCATGGATGATGGGCTAGGGAATTCTGGGAGTTGAAGTCCAGAGATCTTCAAGTTGCCAAGGTTGGACACTCCTGATGTAGGCTTTCACAGCTGGCATATATTGGCTAGTTTTGGAGTGTGGTGGCCTAGAGTACTGTAAAAGCACTGTGAAGCAGTATATAAGTCTGCTATTGCTTGGGAAGGAAGGAAGGAAGGAAGGAAGGAAGGAAGGAAGGAAGGAAGGAAGGAAGGAAGCCATGGTGGTACAGTGGTTAGAATGCAGTATTGCAGGCTAACTCTGCCCACTGCCAGGAGTTCGATCCTGGCTCAAGGTTGATTCAGCTTTCCATCCTTGCTTGGGAAGGAAGGAAGGAAGGAAGATTTTGTGAGAGGAAGGAAGGAAGGAGGGAGAGAGGGAAGGAAGGAAGGAAGGTATATTGGCACAGTGGTTAGAATGCAGTCTTTCAAGCTAACTCTGCCCACTGCCAGGAGTTCGATCACGGGTGACTCAGCCTTCCATCCTTCCGAGGTGAGTAAAATGAGGACCCAGATTTTGGGGGGGGCAAGAGGCTGACTCTGTAAACTGCTTAGAGAGGGCTGTAAAAGCACTGTGAAGCAGCGTCTAAGTGCTATTGCTATTAAGGCTGGGTCAGGATTGTGGATCCTTGAAAGGTCTTTGCACACACATTAATCCAAAAGGCCATGTGCTTGCAGCCCAGCCCCATGGCTCGTGAGCTGTATGAGCTCAAAAAAAATGGGTATAGCTTGAGTAAAAATGGTTAATTGAAATGCAGGTGGGAATGTCAGGTGAATAGTCAAAACATTGCAGCAGGAGGCAGGCTGTGGCTGAAACACAATCCCTGTGTCTTAAATGTCATTGTAATTAATTTCTTCCCCATTCTTCTATTTTTCCCCCCCATACATCAAGGTTTTCATTCTCAGTGGCACTCCTGAGATTTGTTACAAATGCTTCATTTTTAATATTCCTTCGCTTCAGATGGTTTTTAAAGACATCTTCAACCGTATCCCGGTACCTCCCCTCCAAAAAAGTTATGAAATGTTTAAATAAAAGCATCCTGCATCCATTTCATCTTTTTTTTTTTCCCCGTCCTTGGAAATTCTGCTTTCAAAACTCGGGAGACCTCTAAAATGCCTTTTGTAGGAGAAAGAACTCCAGCCTGCTTCCGATAAAATGTTTAATAAAATTTACAGCGTTTTCTTCGGATCGAAGTTGAAGGAAACCAAATTTATGGGAGGCTGCTGGGCTCAGAGCAACAATAAGTGTCAGCTCGATAAAAGGATGCTTTTTTCTTAACATGGACAAAATAAAATAAAAAATGGACGGCAGAGATTCCACCAAGTAGGGCTGGAAAAACCTCAAGACAAACTAAAGCAACTAAAGGACAGATAGGATGACCACAAGGGAGCCCAAAAATCTATTGAGAAGCAAGGCACTTTGTTAAGTGAGCTTCGGCCCATTTTACGACCTTTCTTGCCACTGTTGTTAAGTGGATCACTGCAGTCATTAAGTGAAACATGCAGTCGTTAATTGAATGTGGCTTCCCCCATCAGCTTGGCTTGTGGGAAGTTGGGTGGGAAGGCCAACGGTGGCGATCACAGGACCACAGGATTGTCATAAATGCATGCCAGCTGCTGTGGTGATCCAAGGTGTGGCACAAAGGCAACACAGCCAGAAAATAAGTAGGAGTTTCTTTATTAGCTCCAACTTTGCCCCCAATGTCCCGGTTACTTTGTGGTCTGGAGAAAAACTCACCCACAAACCTGCAACAGCCTTTGGCTGCAGATCCTTCAACCCAAACGTTGTAAACAGAAAACTTCAAATTATAAATCCAACAAGGCAAGATAAGGTAATAAATCTGGCAGAACAAGATAAGGAGTTCCAGAAGTGAAGTAACATGGCAGTAAATCAAACCAGTTGAGAGGATGCCAGGAACTCAGATAACAGCAACCAACACTAGGTGAACTCAGCGTTTGTTCCCAACAACCACCCTCCCATCTGCCTCTGCTTTAAACTCCATCCCCAAGTGTGCCTTGTGAAGGGAATCAGGGCCCTTTCCTCCCTCATAAGCCATGCAACCCATGTTGCTCTCTTCTCTATCCTTCCCTGCGTGCCCTAGGATGAAGAGGGAGTGGGCCTTGGTCTTCCTCTGAACTACCTCTCCCTTATTCTACCTCTCCCCTGCTCTGCCCACCCTCATTTTGCCCTTCCCCAGTTTCCTCCACAGCCAACGGAGCCACTCTCCCTCTCTCTGTCAGCTGCTCGTCTTTCCCCCTTGGATTCAGACTCTGACGGAGGCATGACAGCTGCACTCAAATGGACTCAGTTCCCTTGTGGCAACATAGGGATGCTAACATGATCCCTCTTTTAACTCCACCCCAGGTTCTCCCCATCCTTCTCCTACAATTGCATACTCTTTGCCAAAGACCAAGATACAAGATTGCTTCAAGTAAATATCCCAAATGGAATACGGAATAATAGAGAGATCTGAACATCCATCCTGAACGGGGCAGACACCATTTGTCAGATCGTAGCAGGGAGAAGGTCAGCAACCTGACACTAAAAGCTAGTAATTCAAAGCACTCTTCAGAGAGACTTCAGAATAAGAAGGCAGTTTTGCTAGACAACAGAGATATGTAATTTTCCCACGCCTTGGTTGAGATGGATCAATTTCCACAGCTCAACCCCCAGGGTTGCAAACAGTCCTCTTTGGGAGAAACGTCTAAAAAAGACCAGAAGGAAATCACAACAGCTGTCTAGAATCCAAGAATAAATGTCTCTAAATCGGATCCAGTGTGAAAAATTGATTTCTTTTCCTTCTGGGGTTGCATCATTGCTATGTAAATAGACAATGTTTGTGGGGTGGGAAGCAAAAACAGCAACTATTGGAGATGAAACAGTAAAGTAACATACAACTATCACATTGTGAACCAACAAACATCTCCAAAACACTAGAAATTCCTGCAAGAAACCAAATCCAGCATCTTCCATTATATACAGGTGCGACTTTGAGTTTCTACTGGTATAGGAAACTGGCAGATAAATCAAAATATATTTGAAAATGTTGCATTTTAAGAAGCTAGCAATGAACTTACATGCCACTTCACCTTGCTTTTCAGTCCTCTCTAAGCAGTTTACAGAGTCAAATATTGCCCCCAACAATATGGGTCTTCATTTTACCAGACCTCAGAAGGATGCAAGGCCTTGAAGTGGTCAGGATCGAACTCTTGGCTGTGGGCAGTTAGCAATTATGTGCGTGTAATAGGATAGATAGATAGATAGATAGATAGATAGATAGATAGATAGATAGATAGATAGATAGATAGATAGATAGATATTCCCTAGCTTACCTTCCAGAATGGCTGGGGAATTCTGGAAGTTGAAGTCCACACATCTTAAAATTGCTAAGGTTGAAAAACATTCACCTAATCTAGCAAGATTCTGGGCAAAAATATATCACTTTAAAAATGACTTTGGGGTTTCATTATTATTTTTAAACAAAAGCAACCCAACTCTCCTGTCCTTTTCACTTTGTTTGGCCTCCAGGTTGGTTCTTTATTTTATTTTATTTTAATTTATTTATTTATTCATTTGCCTTTTTGGTTCAAATCTATAACTCAGCTGTTGCTTAATATTCACAGCCTAGAAATCCCGTCAACATCTTTCTCAACAAAGGTTATTCTGTCATATTTGAACTCTTGTAAAGGAGGAGGGGGTTGGTAAACACACTTCCCCCTTGATCCTTTAATCCGGTTGACTTTTTTTGTGTATTGTAAGCACTCATTACCGATGATTTGAGCAACGAGATGTCTTTGCTTTGCAATATCGGCGTGTTGGTTTAAGGCCCTTACATGTCTTCCATGATGGATTAGAAGGCTTTTTGGAAGGCGTTCTGCCCAATTGCGATTGGCGAGGGGAGCAGAGGGAGGCTATTAGAAAAATTATGAAGTGAAGATTGATTTCCTGGGAGGGACAACCGAAGAGCTGAAATACACACCTGGTGCTTGGAGTGGAGCGGGAAATATATATATATATAGGGGGTGGTGGTTTCCCCTTGCTACTCCTCATTAAATTTGATGAAAGAGACATAACTTCCAAAGTTCTTTGAAAGAACAAAGTTTCAGTGAAATAGGTGGAACGTGGCATTCACGTTCATTATCTGAAGGGCTGCCCCAAAGAAGAGGGAGTCGAGCTATTCTCCAAAGCACCTGAAGGCAGGACAAGAAGCAATGGGTGGAAAGCTAATCAAGGAGAGAAGCAACTTAGAACTAAGGAGAAATTTCCTGACTGTGAGATCAATTAATCAGTGGAACGATTTGTCTCCAGAGGTTGTGGATGCTACAACACTGGAGGTTTTTAAGAAGAGATTGCACAACCATTTGTCTGAAATGGTCAAGAGCAGGGGTGTCAAACTCGATTTCACTGAGGGGTGCATCAAGATTTTGTTTGACCTCGGGGGGCCGGGGGGCAGAGATGGGATTTAGCCGGTTCGGACTGGTTCTGAAGAACCAGTAGTGGAAACTTTGAGTAGTTTGGAGAACCGGCCAATGCCACCTCTGACTGGTCCCGTCAACCCCATCTCTTTTCTGCCTCCCATTGAGTCCCAGCTGATCAGCTGGGTCTTCTTTGGTTGCCCTGCACAGGAGAATGGAGCTGGAAAGCAGGTTAGTGGGGTGGGGAGGGAAATGGGGATTTTGCAGTATCCTTCCCCTGCCATGCCCACCAAGCCACACCCACAGAACACCACGCCCACCAAGCCACGCCCACAGCTGATCAGCTGGTGTCCTTTGGTTGCCCTGCACAGGAGAACGGAGCTGGAAAGCAGGTTAGTGGGGTGGGGAGGGAAGGGGGATTTTACAGTATCTTTCCCCTGCCACGCCCACAGAGCTGGTAGTAAAAACATTTTAATCCCACCACTGCCGAGGTGGGTGTGGCCAGCTCAACGTCACTTGTGCCAGTGGTATTTATAACCATCACAGCAGCATCACGTCACATGATCAAAATTCAGCAATGTGGCTACCGGCATGTATTGATAATGGTTGCAGCCTCCTGAGCTCACACGATCCCCATTTACAAACTTCCCAGCCAGCTTCCAAAGTCAATGGCGAAAGCCGAATTTGCCTAGTGACTGTGTGATTCATTTAATTAAAAAAAAAAACCACAATTTTTGCATGTCATAAACGCGTCATGTTCAATAACCTCCGACACAATACAGTGGTTCATTTGCCTTGCTTAGCGATGGAAATTCTGGTCCCCGACGCCGGTCGTAAGTCAAGAACGACTTGTCTGCTCCACTCGTTATTTTTCCCCCCACCAGCATCAGGGTTTGCTTAGAGTTGCCTTCCACGCCGAAATAGTTCACAATAAGGCGTAAACGAAGCAGAGGTGGGCTGTTTCCAAGCCGTGTAATTTAGGAGATGGAGAAGCGAATCCACCAGTAATGAGTAAATCTATCCGAGCCGGTCAGAAGTCAACACCATAAAATGGGCATGCATGCGATCGCTGAGGCTTGAGTGGCCTCATTTCGAGCTCTCGAGAACTAGTCGGATCTTGGCAAAGGAGCAGGAGCTCTCACCAGCGTGATGAATCCGCCCTTCACCAGTTCTGTAATTCTGTTTTACACTTCGCTTGGTTGCCATCTTCGAGAAGGTCAAAAGCCTAATCTCATGCTATGCCCTGCTCGCCATGTTTGACCAACTCTGGATGAGAAAAAAAAATGGCATTTTTGGGGGGAAATCTGGCCTCAGCTCAGAACCTAACAGGAAAGTTTGCACCCGACTCTCTCCAACTGCTTCTTTCCACCAGGCCCAGCCTGAACTGCCAGCCTGAATTAAAACTAGGCTAACCATCAAACAGTAAACATCAGCCCAATTAAAGAATTTTCCGACAAGAAAACCATATTCCTTCCAACAACACTGACGAGATAAGCCCATATAAGCAGAGAGGAAAACCTTCTAGGACTGATGATATTACGTAGCTGGGTGATGAAACATCTGGAAGAAAACAATCAAGCTCAGAGAGCATCAAAGACCCCCATAGTCATCCTCCTCCTCCTCCTCCTCCTCCTCCTCTTCCTCCAGCTATTCTCTCCACCAGATGCAGCCTGAACCCTCCATCTGTTCTGGCACACCAGAAGGAGACCTCGAAATTTTAAGGAAATGGGTCAAGAGAAAGCAGGAAACTACCTTGGTGATGAAAAAGAAACCCCTGGAAGGCTGCCAGATGATACTACAGTTAGGAAGCAAAAAGGTAGGGAGGGAATGGGAGAAGAGAGACAACTATGTGTTTGCAAGTAGGCTGGGCAGAACTGCGCATCCCCTAGCTTAATTGGAGGGCTCAGACCTGAGCTACAAAACTTGGGATGACCACTAAGGGGCACCAGAGGTGTAAAGTTATTTAATTTAGTTTAGTTTCATTTCGTTTTGTTTCGTTTATTGTCATTGCACCTCGTATAACAAAATTAAATGCCATCTTCAGTGTAAATTATGACTATGAAAATAAACACAAACACACATCCTTCCACACTCCACACATTGAATTGAAAACCCCTGATATTGTATTAATATTGCCACTATACAGTAGAATTCAATAGAGTTCCTGCCCTGGGATAGAAGCTGTTTTTCATCCTGTTTGTCCTTGTTTTTATCATTCTCCTGTACCGTCTGCCAGATGATAATAGTTTAAAAAAAAAAAAAGGTGCCCAGGATGAGATGGATCTTTGAGAATGTTTTGAACTTTCTTAAGGCAGCAGGAGCTGTAAAGCTCTTCCAAAGAGGGGAGAGGACAACCCATGATCCTCTGGGCAATGACGTTAACCCTCTGGAGAAGTGGTCAGCAACCAGTGGGCCGGGGACCACTGGTGGTCCACAAGAAAATTTTGGTGATCCGCAGAGAAATGTCACCCCCAAAGCAATTAATTCAGGCTTCGCGGGAACACAAGGCTGCGCCGCCCACATGGCCAGCGAGAACACAAGGCTTGCGTCGCTTGCATTGTGAACAACATGAGGTAGTGAGGGGAGGGGGGAAAGGGTAGAGGGGGGAACTTGCCCCATTCGCCCCACACACTTCGCCTGGCCACTGGGCTGCTTCTTCCCGCTTCTTTCTTCTTCTGCTTTTGGCTGCATGCAAGGAAAGCAGCAAAAGTCTTTCTTTCTCTCCCCCAAACTCCGCCAGAAATGAGTCTTGGGGACCCTACAAGGCCTCCTGCTCCAAGAGGCTGTGCCAGTGTGACAAGTCTCACAAAGACTCATTTGTGGTGGAGTTTGGGGGAGAGAAAGAAAGACTTCTGCTGCTTCTGCTGTTTTCCTTTCATGAAGCCAAAAGTCTCTCTCTTTCTCTCTCTCTCTCCCCCTGAGAACAAAGCTGGAGATGGTATCCTGCGATCCCA